>NW_028258574.1:154531-309062 GCF_982586985.1 Callionymus lyra
AAACATCAAATAAAGGGTTTATATAGCTATATATATCAATTTGCATCTGAAATAAACAAGAGAAACACTTATTCGAAGCTGTTTTCAAAAGTTATGTTTAACCTGAAATATTGTCTCAAACTGATGTTCTCAGACTGAGAGAATGACGTTTTCTAGATTCTGCTGGAGTTCTGAATAGCAGTTTTCAAACATCAAATAAAGGGTTTATATAGCTATATATATCAATTTGCATCTGAAATAAACAAGAGAAACACTTATTCGAAGCTGTTTTCAAAGGATATGTTTAAGTGAGACCTTCTCTAAAAGTGATGTATTCAGACTGAGATGTATTTGAAGTCCAATCCCGCCACCTTGTGGTTCTTCTTTTTTATCAACATTTCTCTTTTTTTTCCACAATGCAATTCCCACAAGCACCCTACCTGGTGCACAAACCAAACACCACCATGTCTTCTCCTTTGAATTTGATTGACTGGTCCACCAGAAAGGTCTTGTAGATACAGCATTGCATTGCCTAGTCCGAGCGAGTCTCAGAATGTTTTCACAGTCTTGGAAGTAGTGAACGCGGGCTAAGATGCTGCTGGAGCTCTGAATAACAGTTTTCAAACATCAAATAATGGGTTTATATAGCTATATATATCAATTTGCATCTGAAAAAAACAAGAGAAACACTTATTCAAAGCTGTTTTCAAAAGTTATGTTTAACCTGAAATATTGTCTCAAACTGATGTTCTCAGACTGAGAGAATGAAGTTTTCCAAGATTCTGCTCGAGCTCTGAATAGCAGTTTTCAAACATCACATTAAGGGTTTATATAGCTATATATATCAATTTGCATCTGAAATAAACAAGAGAAACACTTATTCGAAGTTTTTTTCAAAAGTTATGTTTAACCTGAAATATTGTCTCAAACTGATGTTCTCAGACTGAGAGAATGACGTTTTCTAAGATTCTGCTGGAGCTCTGAATAGCAGTTTTCAAACATCAAATAAAGGGTTTATCTAGCTATATATATTATTTTGCATCTGAAATAAACAAGAGAAAAACTTATTCAAAGCTGTTTTCAAAAGTTATGTTTAACCTGAAATATTGTCTCAAACTGATGTTCTCAGACTGAGAGAATGACGTTTTCTAGATTCTGCTGGAGCTCTGAATAGCAGTTTTCAAACATCAAATAAAGGGTTTATATAGCTATATATATATCAATTTGCATCTGATATAAACAAGAGAAACACTTATTCGAAGCTGTTTTCAAAAGTTATGTTTAACCTGAAATATTGTCTCAAACTGATGTTCTCAGACTGAGAGAATGACGTTTTCTAAGATTCTGCTGGAGCTCTGAATAGCAGTTTTCAAACATCAAATAAAGGGTTTATATAGCTATATATATCAATTTGCATCTGAAATAAACAAGAGAAACACTTATTCGAAACTGTTTTCAAAAGTTATGTTTAACCTGAAATATTGTCTCAAACTGATGTTCTAAGACTGAGAGAATGACGTTTTCTAAGATTCTGCTGGAGCTCTGAATAGCAGTTTTCAAACATCAAATAAAGGGTTTATATAGCTATATATATCAATTTGCATCTGAAATAAACAAGAGAAACACTTATTCCAAGCTGTTTTCAAAAGTTATGTTTAACCTGAAATATTGTCTCAAACTGATGTTCTCAGACTAAGAATGACGTTTTCCAAGATTCTGCTGGGGCTCTGAATAACAGTTTTCAAACATCAAATAAAGGGTTTATATAGCTATATATATCAATTTGCATCTGAAATAAACAAGAGAAACACTTATTCGAAGCTGTTTTCAAAATTTATGTTTAACATGAAATATTGTCTCAAACTGATGTTCTCAGACTGAGAATGACGTTTTCCAAGATTCTGCTGGAGCTCTGAATAACAGTTTTCAAACATCAAATAAAGGGTTTATATAGCTATATCTATCAAATTGCATTGAAATAAACAAGAGAAACACTTATTCGAAACTGTTTTCAAAAGTTATGTTTAACATGAAATATTGTCTCAACCTGATGTTCTAAGACTGAGAGAATGACGTTTTCTAAGATTCTGCTGGAGCTCTGAATAGCAGTTTTCAAACCTCAAATAAAGGGTTTATATAGCTATATATATCAATTTGCATCTGAAATAAACAAGCTGCTGGAGCTCTGAATAACACAATAAGACAAGTCCTTTTTAATTTATTGTTGATTGCATTTAAGTTTATGTTACATTTTAGTATTATTATTATTTTTGTTTTATTAAATTTTTATTTTAGTGCAAAAAAACATTTAACAACCAAGCATTTAGTCACACTTTATTTGTTTATTGGACAGGCTGGAAACGCACACACAGTGTTTTTAAAAGTAACAGAATCTCTACTACATTTGCATTTGCGTTTGTTTGTAAACGTATATACACAACGAGAGTTTGTCACATTAGGCTGCTACCGATGCGCGAGACACAGATTCGTTCAGTGAACGAGGATTCACATCCCGTTATTCGCGACACACAGATTCGTTCAATGAACGAGGATTCACATCCGGGGATTCGCGAGACACGGATTCCTTCAGTGAACGAGGATTCATGTTCAGCTGTGAACACACCTCAAGATCCTCTCTATTTGCTGAATTTCTCACGAATGTCTGTGTACTGCTCCTTGTCCGTGAACGCACCGGGCGTCCTTTTTTTTTTTTTTGCATTGTCCCTGAAGTGCATTGAATGTTAACCTCAGGTCTGAATCCTTTAAGTTAGTAACGGATTGTTTGGCTGCGTTCAGGAAGTAGGTGATATTGCAGTCTGGGCTCCATAAGCACTGAGTTAGTGATTTAGTGAACGAACGAACTGAAAGAATATTTTGAACGAATCCTTTTAATGAACTGATTCTAGTTATTCAGTACAGTCAAAAGAACTGCCGATCCCATCACTAATACAAACTGCATCACCCCAGGTAAGTCATATTTGTGTTTTCTTTGGTACTTTTCACTTAATGTACATCACTAGCTTGCGTAAGCTAGTGCTAGCCACCATAGCGCATATTACATCAAAATTTGCATTGCATGCTAAATATAAGTTATTTAAAGCCATTTATTAGGTTGTTTGCAGTTATGTTTATGTCATGCTTTTTCATTGATCTTACCAGAACTGTAATAACTTTTAGTAAAGTGTAGTTTATGTTGATGAAATAGAAAATGTTTTCATAACTGTGAATTATTTTGAATCCATCTTCATTCTGATGGAATAATCACAACCTCTTTTTTTAATTGATATGTATATTTTGTCAAAGGGTATGCCAACACAAGTGGTGCCCCATCTTGCCCATTCTGTGCCATCACAACGTCCACAACTACCATCGGTAAGTTGTTAGACATAATTTAGGACTCCAGTTCCACCTCTTTCCATTTTGTGAGTGACGTTGAAGATAAATATCCTCTACCTGATTACGACAAATATTGTCCAAATTGTTATCAATTAATTGTTTTTTGTTATTTTGTTATTTGTTTATTTGACAATAAAATAACTTAACTTGACTTGATATGGAAATGTCTGATTCAAGTGACTGAAAGTTCAGTGAGACAACGGAGAAGAGGTGAGTAAAGTTTAATATATGTAACATTAATGTCATAATGCTTTTAGGGTGTGACTAGATGTTGAGGATAATTCAACCATATGAAGACTATCAAGGCCACTATTTATAATAATATTAATTTAGGCCATATTGTGATAAGGTCATTCTACTAAAAACACCCACATAAGGGCCAATAGGGGGTAAAAAAAGGTTTTTTTGTAACCTTTATTCTGTATAAAAATATACTTTATTCTGTATATTTAATTCATTATTTAATTCCAGCATAAAGAGGTAAACAAGATGGGAAACACTATAAAACAGTGGATGAAGGAAACATGGAGAGCTTATCTCTGAACGCATGATCAGTGCATTTATTTATTTATTTGTATTGTATTACATTTCTCCGATCCTTGTTATTCTAGTCAGGCTCTGACTGATCACTGACTTCCATCAGTGATCTGATCCAGCCTAACACCCCAGCTCGTGCTCTGAGGTCTGTGGATCAGAATCTACTTGTGGTTCCTCGCACACGGTTCAGGACCAGAGGAGAGAAACCCTTCCAGGCAGTTGCTCCTAAGCTTTGGAACGATCTAAAACATTTTAATTTGTGCAGGCCTTTCCTTGATTTTCTGTAACTCCTGTGTTATCTTGATCTTTTATATATTTTATTGAGTTTTGTTTTTGATTGTTTAAGCACTTACCCTTACCCTTAACCTAACTCCTAAACTTTAATCCCTTTTGAATTTCTTTTACAGGTAGGGAGGGTTCATCAACGGGTTTGCACTGGCCCGTGCCCTCGACAGGGACCCTCCCTGTCACCCCCCTTCAACCCTAACGCCTAACCCTAATAAACAGGGACATCTATACACTGTACTAAATTGACAATAAATCCATATTTCTACAGTAAAAATACATAAAACTTTGTTCACTTATACTTCAAAACCTGCTGAACATGAAAATAAAGTCAGATCTTTGTCAACTATTAAGGTTTATTTTTTATAATAAAATACGTTGTGCACAAACAGCTTTCTAAGCAAAAATAACGTCGTAAGTCAGTAATTAAATTATTTAAACAACCGTAATTGAATTATTTTGCAAGAAAACAAAAAAATAAACAGGAAATTATAACAGATTAGCAGAAAATAAATATTTCCTATTTTGGCTGCTTTTCTTCCAACAGTCTCACACATGTTTGGAGACTCTGGTCTCATCACGCAAATGTCTCTTCAAATCTTACTTTAATGTCACCATATCAGAGTATTTTTGAGAATATATCAGTAATAGTGTCATAGAACCTTCCGCATATGACTTCTCTCCCACTACTGTAACACCTTCACAAAAACGCAAGTGTTTTAAGGTTGCGGCTAGATCGCGGCTCACTTGACCGCAGTGTGGGGGACCATGCCGCCTAGCCTGGATCTTTTTTTTTAATCACAATTTTTTAGCCACAATACAATCCCCTCAAGCCCCCTACCTTGTGCAGGAACCAAACACCACCATGTCTTCTCCTTTGAATTTGACTGACAGGTCCACCAGCACGGTTGTGTAGATGCAGCCATGAGCGAAGCCCCTCTCCCACGACGACTTCCTGACTATCTGTTCAAAAAAGGGAAATTTAAATAAATAAATAAATAATGTGGGGAGTAAAAAAGTTTTGAATAAAACCAGAGGATGAACTGAATCAGGTTTTCTAACATGCTGCTGTAAACCTGCAGAACAGTTTCCAAACTTCAAATAAAGGGTTTATTTAGCTATAAACATCAATGATAATTTATAATAACAAACAAAAGAAAACACTTCTTGTACGTGATTGTGAAGCGGGCAGGATAAGCAAATCCGAACCAAACCCCGTCCACTCCCCAAAACCGACTCTTTACGTCATTGAACGCTGCGCGTGCTTTGGCAACACTTGTCGGGTAGTCAGGAAACACTGAGGTGCTGACTCCGTCCACACTGATGCGTTGTCTAGTCTGAGCGAGTCTCAGAATGTTTTCACAGTCTTGGAAGTAGTGAACGCGGGCTATGATCGTGTTTGACCGGCGTCCCTCTGTAGATCCAGGCGGGGAGAGACGGTGAGCTCTGTCCAGGAGCGGCGCGTCTTTCAGATCAAAGGCCCGCTGCAGAAGCGCGGACACAGACTCGGTGTTGCATTCAAGGGTCTCCGGTATTTCGACATAAGGATCTTATGTTGTTTGTCCGCGACCTCGCCTCCAAGTCCTCGCATTTATTCTGAAGTTGGTCCATGACCCCCGTGAGCCGCTTCACCTCCTTCTTGAGTGAAACAACATCATCTGTACACGTTGACAAACTTACTTTCACATTCTTCACCGTAGATTTCATGGCGGAGAGTTCAGAGGCGATCGTCAACCTGTATTCTTTGAGCTCCGCTCTAGCTGCAACAATATCCGCTCGAATCACCGCCATCTCACTTTCCAACATTGCGCAAACTTCTGTTTGAATAATTTCAGCTAAATCCTTGCGCACCGAAGATAGCAGTTCCATCATGTATTTTAGGTTTTCTTTTGATAAGGATCAAAATATATAGTGCTTGAATAACAGTGACATCAATACACTGTACTAAATTGACAATAAATCAATGTTTCTACAGTAAAAATACATAACTTATTTCACTTATACTTCAAAACCTGTTGAACATGAAATAAAGTCAGATCTTTGTCAACTATTGAGTTTTTTTTATAAGAATTAAAATATATTGTGCATGATTAACAGGGACATCAATACACTGTACTAAATTGACAATAAATCCATATTTCTACAGTAAAAATGCATGAAACTTTGTTCACTTATACTTCAAAACCTGCTGAACATGAAAATAAAGTCAGATCTTTGTCAACTAATAAGGTTTATTTTTTATAATAAAAAAGGGTTGTGCACAAACAGCTTTCTAAGCAAAAATAACGCCATAAGTCAGTAATTAAATTATTTAAACAACCGTAATTGAATTATTTTGTAAGAAAACAAAAAAATAAACAGGAAATTATAGCAGATTAGCAGAAAATAAATATTTCCTATTTCGGCTGCTTTTCTTCCAACAGTCTCACACATGTTTGGAGACTCTGGTCTCATCACGCAAATGTCTCTTCAAATCTTACTTTAATGTCACCATATCAGAGTATTTTTGAGAATATATCAGTAATAGTGTCGTAGATCCTTCCGCGTATGACTTCTCTCCCACTACTGTAACACCTTCACAAAAACGCAAGTGTTTTAAGGTTGCGGCTAGATCGCGGCTCACTTGACCGCAGTGTGGGGGACCATGCCGCCTAGCCTGGATCTTTTTTTTTAATCACAATTTTTTAGCCACAATACAATCCCCTCAAGCCCCCTACCTTGTGCAGGAACCAAACACCACCATGTCTTCTCCTTTGAATTTGACTGACAGGTCCACCAGCACGGTTGTGTAGATGCAGCCATGAGCGAAGCCCCTCTCCCACGACGACTTCCTGACTATCTGTTCAAAAAAAGGGAAATTTAAATAAATAAATAAATAATGTGGGGAGTAAAAAAGTTTTGAATAAAACCAGAGGATGAACTGAATCAGGTTTTCTAACATGCTGCTGTAAACCTGCAGAACAGTTTCCAAACTTCAAATAAAGGGTTTATTTAGCTATAAACATCAATGATAATTTATAATAACAAACAAAAGAAAACACTTCTTGTACGTGATTCTGAAGCGGGCAGGATAAGCAAATCCGAACCGAACCCCGTCCACTCCCCAAAACCGACTCTTTACGTCATTGAACGCTGCGCGTGCTTTGGCAACACTTGTCGGGTAGTCAGGAAACACTGAGGTGCTGACTCCGTCCACACTGATGCGTTGTCTAGTCTGAGCGAGTCTCAGAATGTTTTCACAGTCTTGGAAGTAGTGAACGCGGGCTATGATCGTGTTTGACCGGCGTCCCTCTGTAGATCCAGGCGGGGAGAGACGGTGAGCTCTGTCCAGGAGCGGCGCGTCTTTCAGATCAAAGGCCCGCTGCAGAAGCGCGGACACAGACTCGGTGTTGCATTCAAGGGTTTCCGGTATTTCGACATAAGGATCTTATGTTGTTTGTCCGCGACCTCGCCTCCAAGTCCTCGCATTTATTCTGAAGTTGGTCCATGACCCCCGTGAGCCGCTTCACCTCCTTCTTGAGTGAAACAACATCATCTGTACACGTTGACAAACTTACTTTCACATTCTTCACCGTAGATTTCATGGCGGAGAGTTCAGAGGCGATCGTCAACCTGTATTCTTTGAGCTCCGCTCTAGCTGCAACAATATCCGCTCGAATCACCGCCATCTCACTTTCCAACATTGCGCAAACTTCTGTTTGAATAATTTCAGCTAAATCCTTGCGCACCGAAGATAGCAGTTCCATCATGTATTTTAGGTTTTCTTTTGATAAGGATCAAAATATATAGTGCTTGAATAACAGTGACATCAATACACTGTACTAAATTGACAATAAATCAATGTTTCTACAGTAAAAATACATAACTTATTTCACTTATACTTCAAAACCTGTTGAACATGAAATAAAGTCAGATCTTTGTCAACTATTGAGTTTTTTTTATAAGAATTAAAATATATTGTGCATGATTAACAGGGACATCAATACACTGTACTAAATTGACAATAAATCCATATTTCTACAGTAAAAATGCATGAAACTTTGTTCACTTATACTTCAAAACCTGCTGAACATGAAAATAAAGTCAGATCTTTGTCAACTAATAAGGTTTATTTTTTATAATAAAAAAGGGTTGTGCACAAACAGCTTTCTAAGCAAAAATAACGCCATAAGTCAGTAATTAAATTATTTAAACAACCGTAATTGAATTATTTTGTAAGAAAACAAAAAAATAAACAGGAAATTATAACAGATTAGCAGAAAATAAATATTTCCTATTTCGGCTGCTTTTCTTCCAACAGTCTCACACATGTTTGGAGACTCTGGTCTCATCACGCAAATGTCTCTTCAAATCTTACTTTAATGTCACCATATCAGAGTATTTTTGAGAATATATCAGTAATAGTGTCGTAGATCCTTCCGCGTATGACTTCTCTCCCACTACTGTAACACCTTCACAAAAACGCAAGTGTTTTAAGGTTGCGGCTAGATCGCAGCTCACTTGACCGCAGTGTGGGGGACCATGCCGCCTAGCCTGGATCTTTTTTTTTAATCACAATTTTTTAGCCACAATACAATCCCCTCAAGCCCCCTACCTTGTGCAGGAACCAAACACCACCATGTCTTCTCCTTTGAATTTGACTGACAGGTCCACCAGCACGGTTGTGTAGATGCAGCCATGAGCGAAGCCCCTCTCCCACGACGACTTCCTGACTATCTGTTCAAAAAAAGGGAAATTTAAATAAATAAATAAACAATGTGGGGAGTAAAAAAGTTTTGAATAAAACCAGAGGATGAACTGAATCAGGTTTTCTAACATGCTGCTGTAAACCTGCAGAACAGTTTCCAAACTTCAAATAAAGGGTTTATTTAGCTATAAACATCAATGATAATTTATAATAACAAACAAAAGAAAACACTTCTTGTACGTGATTCTGAAGCGGGCAGGATAAGCAAATCCGAACCGAACCCCGTCCACTCCCCAAAACCGACTCTTTACGTCATTGAACGCTGCGCGTGCTTTGGCAACACTTGTCGGGTAGTCAGGAAACACTGAGGTGCTGACTCCGTCCACACTGATGCGTTGTCTAGTCTGAGCGAGTCTCAGAATGTTTTCACAGTCTTGGAAGTAGTGAACGCGGGCTATGATCGTGTTTGACCGGCGTCCCTCTGTAGATCCAGGCGGGGAGAGACGGTGAGCTCTGTCCAGGAGCGGCGCGTCTTTCAGATCAAAGGCCCGCTGCAGAAGCGCGGACACAGACTCGGTGTTGCATTCAAGGGTTTCCGGTATTTCGACATAAGGATCTTATGTTGTTTGTCCGCGACCTCGCCTCCAAGTCCTCGCATTTATTCTGAAGTTGGTCCATGACCCCCGTGAGCCGCTTCACCTCCTTCTTGAGTGAAACAACATCATCTGTACACGTTGACAAACTTACTTTCACATTCTTCACCGTAGATTTCATGGCGGAGAGTTCAGAGGCGATCGTCAACCTGTATTCTTTGAGCTCCGCTCTAGCTGCAACAATATCCGCTCGAATCACCGCCATCTCACTTTCCAACATTGCGCAAACTTCTGTTTGAATAATTTCAGCTAAATCCTTGCGCACCGAAGATAGCAGTTCCATCATGTATTTTAGGTTTTCTTTTGATAAGGATCAAAATATATAGTGCTTGAATAACAGTGACATCAATACACTGTACTAAATTGACAATAAATCAATGTTTCTACAGTAAAAATACATAACTTATTTCACTTATACTTCAAAACCTGTTGAACATGAAATAAAGTCAGATCTTTGTCAACTATTGAGTTTTTTTTATAAGAATTAAAATATATTGTGCATGATTAACAGGGACATCAATACACTGTACTAAATTGACAATAAATCCATATTTCTACAGTAAAAATGCATGAAACTTTGTTCACTTATACTTCAAAACCTGCTGAACATGAAAATAAAGTCAGATCTTTGTCAACTAATAAGGTTTATTTTTTATAATAAAAAAGGGTTGTGCACAAACAGCTTTCTAAGCAAAAATAACGCCATAAGTCAGTAATTAAATTATTTAAACAACCGTAATTGAATTATTTTGTAAGAAAACAAAAAAATAAACAGGAAATTATAACAGATTAGCAGAAAATAAATATTTCCTATTTCGGCTGCTTTTCTTCCAACAGTCTCACACATGTTTGGAGACTCTGGTCTCATCACGCAAATGTCTCTTCAAATCTTACTTTAATGTCACCATATCAGAGTATTTTTGAGAATATATCAGTAATAGTGTCGTAGATCCTTCCGCGTATGACTTCTCTCCCACTACTGTAACACCTTCACAAAAACGCAAGTGTTTTAAGGTTGCGGCTAGATCGCGGCTCACTTGACCGCAGTGTGGGGGACCATGCCGCCTAGCCTGGATCTTTTTTTTTAATCACAATTTTTTAGCCACAATACAATCCCCTCAAGCCCCCTACCTTGTGCAGGAACCAAACACCACCATGTCTTCTCCTTTGAATTTGACTGACAGGTCCACCAGCACGGTTGTGTAGATGCAGCCATGAGCGAAGCCCCTCTCCCACGACGACTTCCTGACTATCTGTTCAAAAAAAGGGAAATTTAAATAAATAAATAAATAATGTGGGGAGTAAAAAAGTTTTGAATAAAACCAGAGGATGAACTGAATCAGGTTTTCTAACATGCTGCTGTAAACCTGCAGAACAGTTTCCAAACTTCAAATAAAGGGTTTATTTAGCTATAAACATCAATAATAATTTATAATAACAAATAAAAGAAAACACTTCTTGTACGTGATTCTGAAGCGGGCAGGATAAGCAAATCCGAACCGAACCCCGTCCACTCCCCAAAACCGACTCTTGACGTCATTGAACGCTTCGCGTGCTTTGGCAACACTTGTCGGGTAGTCAGGAAACACTGAGGTGCTGACTCCGTCCACACCGATGCGTTGTCTAGTCCGAGCGAGTCTCAGAATGTTTTCACAGTCTTGGAAGTAGTGAACGCAGGCTATGATCGTGTTTGACCGGCGTCCCTCTGTAGATCCAGGCGGGGAGAGACGGTGAGCTCTGTCCAGGAGCGGCGCGTCTTTCAGATCAAAGGCCCGCTGCAGAAGCGCGGACACAGACTCGGTGTTGCATTCAAGGGTCTCCGGTATTTCGACATAAGGATCTTATGTTGTTTGTCCGCGACCTCGCCTCCAAGTCCTCGCATTTATTCTGAAGTTGGTCCATGACCCCCGTTAGCCGCTTCACCTCCTTCTTGAGTGAAACAACATCATCTGTCCACGTTGACAAACTTTCTTCCACATCCTTCACCGTAGATTTCATGGCGGAGAGTTCAGAGGCGATCGTCAACCTGTATTCTTTGAGCTCCGCTCTAGCTGCAACAATATCCGCTCGAATCACCGCCATCTCACTTTCCAACATTGCGCAAACTTCTGTTTGAATAATTTCAGCTAAATCCTTGCGCACCGAAGATAGCAGTTCCATCATGTATTTTAGGTTTTCTTTTGATAAGGATTAAAATATATAGTGCTTCAATAACAGTGACATCAATACACTGTACTAAATTGACAATAAATCAATGTTTCTACAGTAAAAATACATAACTTATTTCACTTATACTTCAAAACCTGTTGAACATGAAAATAAAGTCAGATCTTTGTCAACTATTGAGTTTTTTTTATAAGAATTAAAATATATTGTGCATGATTAACAGGGACATCAATACACTGTACTAAATTGACAATAAATCCATATTTCTACAGTAAAAATACATGAAACGTTGTTCACTTATACTTCAAAACCTGCTGAACATGAAAATAAAGTCAGATCTTTGTCAACTAATAAGGTTTATTTTTTATAATAAAAAAGGTTGTGCACAAACAGCTTTCTAAGCAAAAATAACGCCATAAGTCAGTAATTAAATTATTTAAACAACCATAATTGAATTATTTTGTAAGAAAACAAAAAAATAAACAGGAAATTATAACAGATTAGCAGAAAATAAATATTTCCTATTTCGGCTGCTTTTCTTCCAAAAGTCTCACACATGTTTGGAGACTCTGGTCTCATCACGCAAATGTCTCTTCAAATCTTACCTTAATGTCACCATATCAGAGTATTTTTGAGAATATATCAGTAATAGTGTCGTAGATCCTTCCGCGTATGACTTCTCTCCCACTACTGTAACACCTTCACAAAAACGCAAGTGTTTTAAGGTTGCGGCTAGATCGCAGCTCACTTGACCGCAGTGTGTGGGACCATGCCGCCTAGCCTGGATCTTTTTTTTTTATCACAATTTTTTAGCCACAATACAAGCCCCTCAAGCCCCCTACCTTGTGCAGGAACCAAACACCACCATGTCTTCTCCTTTGAATTTGACTGACAGGTCCACCAGCACGGTTGTGTAGATGCAGCCATGAGCGAAGCCCCTCTCCCACGACGACTTCCTGACTATCTGTTCAAAAAAAGGGAAATTTAAATAAATAAATAAATAATGTGGGGAGTAAAAAAGTTTTGAATAAAACCAGAGGATGAACTGAATCAGGTTTTCTAACATGCTGCTGTAAACCTGCAGAACAGTTTCCAAACTTCAAATAAAGGGTTTATTTAGCTATAAACATCAATAATAATTTATAAAAACAAACATAAGAAAACACTTATTTGAAGTTGTTTTAAAAAGTTAGGTTTAAAGTGAAATCTTATCTGAAAATGATGTTTTCTTTACAATATTATTTTCAGTGAACTGTCCTTAGTAGCCATAGATGTTTTAGCATTTTAGCATAAGACATTTTAATGAGGTAGTGCCACCATTTGCGCTATATTAAATGTAATATTTAAATGTGTCAACATAATTTAATATTTAGGTAACACCTCACTATATGAACACAACTTTAAGAAATATAACTTACTTGAGGCTGTGTATTTCTTTCGTCGTTTTTTTTGCACCATTTTCTTTCTGCTGAAGATGCGGCAAGACCCGCCCTTCTTCCCTCGGGTAGCTCCCTATGATTGGTGGAGAAGTCCAGCCAATGACAGCAGAAGGATTCAAGCCGCTGGTCTCTGAATGGCTACCCTCGTGGGCAGGGTGTGCGAGGAGTTGTGAGCAAGCTTCTATAGGGCAATGAATGTACAATTAATTACTTGTTTATTCGCTGATTTAGAAGCATTATTTTGCTATGTTTTCCGACATTTAGACAATATTTCTCACATTTATGAAATATAAAATCTAAATGTCAAATTTAAATGTAAATGTTAAATACATATCTAAATGTTAAATCTAAATCTTAAATCTAAATATAAATATAAATATAAATTTAAATCTATATTTAAATGTTAAATCTATATCTAAATGTTAAATCTAAATGTTAAATCTAAATCTAAAAACAAGTAAAATGTTTTACTTAGACAAGGCCTTTTTAATTTATTGTTGATTGCATTTAAGTTTATGTTACATTTTAGTATTATTATTATTTTTGTTTTATTAAATTTTTATTTTAGTGCAAAAAACATTTAACAACCAAGCATTTAGTCACACTTTAATTGTTTATTGGACAGGCTGGAAACGCACACACAGTGTTTTTAAAAGTAACAGAATCTCTACTACATTTGCATTTGCGTTTGTTTGTAAACGTATATACACATCGAGAGTTTGTCACATTAGGCTGCTACCGATGCGCGAGACACAGATTCGTTCAGTGAACGAGGATTCACATCCCGTTATTCGCGACACACAGATTCGTTCAATGAACGAGGATTCACATCCGGGGATTCGCGAGACACGGATTCCTTCAGTGAACGAGGATTCATGTTCAGCTGTGAACACACCTCAAGATCCTCTCTATTTGCTGAATTTCTCACGAATGTCTGTGTACTGCTCCTTATCCGTGAACGCACCGGGCGTCCTTTTTTTTTTTTTTGCATTGTCCCTGAAGTGCATTGAATGTTAACCTCGGGTCTGAATCCTTTAAGTTAGTAACGGATTGTTTGGCTGCGTTCAGGAAGTAGGTGATATTGCAGTCTGGGCTCCATAAGCACTGAGTTAGTGATTTAGTGAACGAACGAACTGAAAGAATATTTTGAACGAATCCTTTTAATGAACTGATTCTAGTTATTCAGTACAGTCAAAAGAACTGCCGATCCCATCACTAATACAAACTGCATCACCCCAGGTAAGTCATATTTGTGTTTTCTTTGGTACTTTTCACTTAATGTAAAACACTAGCTTGCGTAAGCTAGTGCTAGCCACCATAGCGCATATTACATCAAAATTTGCATTGCATGCTAAATATAAGTTATTTAAAGCCATTTATTAGGTTGTTTGCAGTTATGTTTATGTCATGCTTTTTCATTGATCTTACCAGAACTGTAATAACTTTTAGTAAAGTGTAGTTTATGTTGATGAAATAGAAAATGTTTTCATAACTGTGAATTATTTTGAATCCATCTTCATTCTGATGGAATAATCACAACCTCTTTTTTTAATTGATATGTATATTTTGTCAAAGGGTATGTCAACACAAGTGGTGCCCCATCTTGCCCATTCTGTGCCATCACAACGTCCACAACTACCATCGGTAAGTTGTTAGACATAATTTAGGACTCCAGTTCCACCTCTTTCCATTTTGTGAGTGACGTTGAAGATAAATATCCTCTACCTGATTAAGACAAATATTGTCCAAATTGTTATCAATTAATTGTTTTTTGTTATTTTGTTATTTGTTTATTTGACAATAAAATAACTTAACTTGACTTGATATTGAAATGTCTGATTCAAGTGACTGAAAGTTCAGTGAGACAACGGAGAAGAGGTGAGTAAAGTTTAATATATGTAACATTAATGTCATAATGCTTTTAGGGTGTGACTAGATGTTGAGGATAATTCAACCATATGAAGACTATCAAGGCCACTATTTATAATAATATTAATTTAGGCCATATTGTGATAAGGTCATTCTACTAAAAACACCCACATAAGGGCCAATAGGGGGTAAAAAAAAGTTTTTTCTACACCAGGCCTGGCCAACCCGCGGCTCCCGAGCCGCATGCGGCTCTTTGCCTGGTTTCATGCGGCTCTAACGTTCTAGTGTTGTGTGGTTCTCGAACGATTTGTTGGAACGAACGATCTTTTGAGTGAACGTACTGAACTTCATTCCTTTCTCAGTTCAGTCGCTCAGCTGCGACCGTGCCGGTGGGAGGGATTCTATAATAGACTTTGCTACAGAACATTTAGTTTTTATGTTGGCACTAAGTGCCAAAGTACAGTCAAAAGAACTGTCGATCCCATCACTCTAATGTTCATATCGAGGTTTGGGTTTGTGTTTTCTAAATGTGTGTGTTCGCTTCACTTGAGTTCAATACATGCGCGTTGGATGAAAATACCGCAAAGTTTCTCAGTAGGGAAAAGATCTTTTGAGTAAACAATTTGTGTCAAGTTCGCTTTCAAAATGGCAGGGAAAAAATTCACAGCCAAATGAAAATATATATATATATATATATATCAATTTGCATCTGAAATAAAAAAGAGAAACACTTATTCAAAGCTGTTTTCAAAAGTTATGTTTAACCTTAAATATTGTCTCAAACTGATGTTCTCAGACTGAGAGAATGACATTTTCTAAGATTCTGCTGGAGCTCTGAATAACAGTTTTCAAACATCAAATAAATGGTTTATATAGATATATATATCAATTTGCATCTGAAATAAACAAGAGAAACACTTATTCGAAGCTGTTTTCAAAAGTTATGTTTAACCTGAAATATTGTCTCAATTTGATGTTCTCAGACTGAGAGAATGACGTTTTCCAAGATTCTGCTGGAGCTCTGAATAACAGTTTTCAAACATCAAATAAAGGGTTTATAAAGCTATATATATCAATTTGCATCTGAAATAAACAAGAGAAACACTTATTTGAAGCTGTTTTCAAAAGTTATGTTTAACCTGAAATATTGTCTCAAACTGATCTTCACAGGCTGAGAGAAAGATGTTTTCCAAGATTCTGCTGAAGCTCTGAATAGCAGTTTTCAAACATCAAATAAAGGGTTTATATAGCTATATATATCAATTTGCATCTGAAATAAACAAGAGAAACACTTATTCGAAGCTATTTTCAAAAATTATGTTTAACCTGAAATATTGTCTCAAACTGATGTTCTCAGACTGAGAGAATGACGTTTTCTAAGATTCTGCTGGAGCTCTGAATAGCAGTTTTCAAACATCAAATAAAGGGTTTATATAGCTATATATATCAATTTGCATCTGAAATAAACAAAAGAAAAACTTATTCAAAGCTGTTTTCAAAAGTTATGTTTAACCTGAAATATTGTCTCAAACTGATGTTCTCAGACCGAGAGAATGACGTTTTCTAAGATTCTGCTGGAGTTCTGAATAGCAGTTTTCAAACATCAAATAAAGGGTTTATATAGCTATATATATCAATTTGCATCCGAAATAAACAAGAGAAACACTTATTCGAATCTGTTTTCAAAAGTTATGTTTAACCTGAAATATTGTCTCAAACTGATGTTCTCAGACCGAGAGAATGACGTTTTCTAAGATTCTGCTGGAGCTCTGAATAGCAGTTTTCAAACATCAAATAAAGGGTTTATATAGCTATATATAACAATTTGCATCTGAAATAAACAAGAGAAACATTTATTCGAAGCTGTTTTCAAAAGTTATGTTTAACCTGAAATATTGTCTCAAACTGATCTTAACAGGCTGAGAGAATGACGTTTTCCAAGATTCTGCTGAAGCTCTGAATAGCAGTTTTCAAACATCAAATAAAGGGTTTATATAGCTATATATATCAATTTGCATCTGAAATAAACAAGAGAAACATTTATTCGAAGCTGTTTTCAAAAGTTATGTTTAACCTGAAATATTGTCTCAAACTGATCTTCTCAGACTGAGAGAATGACGTTTTCCAAGATTCTGCTGGAGCTCTGAATAACAGTTTTAAAACATCAAATAAAGGGTTTATATAGCTATATATATCAATTTGCATCTGAAATAAACAAGAGAAACCCTTATTCGAAGCTGTTTTCAAAAGTTATGTTTAACATGAAATACTGTCTCAAACTGATGTTCTCAGACTGAGAGAATGACGTTTTCCAAGATTCTGCTGGAGCTCTGAATAACAGTTTTCAAACATCAAATAAAGGGTTTATATAGCTATATATATCAATTTGCATCTGAAATAAACAAGAGAAACACTTATTCGAAGCTGTTTTCAAAAGTTATGTTTAACCTGAACTATTGTCTCAAACTGATGTTCTCAGACTGAGAGAATGACGTTTTCTAAGATTCTGCTGGAGCTCTGAATAGCAGTTTTCAAACATCAAATAAAGGGTTTATATAGCTATATATAACAATTTGCATCTGAAATAAACAAGAGTAACATTTATTCGAAGCTGTTTTCAAAAGTTATGTTTAACCTGAAATATTGTCTCAAACTGATTTTCTCAGACTGAGAGAATGACGTTTTCCAAGATTCTACTGGAGCTCTGAATAACCGTTTTCAAACATCAAATAAAGGGTTGATATAGCTATATATATCAATTTGCATCTGAAATAAACAAGAGAAACACTTATTCGAAGCTGTTTTCAAAAGTTATGTTTAACCTGAAATATTGTCTCAAACTGATGTTCTCAGACTGAGAGAATGACGTTTTCCAAGATTCTGCTGGAGCTCTGAATAGCAGTTTTTAAACATCAAATAAAGGGTTTATATAGCTATATATATCAATTTGCATCTGAAATAAACAAGAGAAACACTTATTCGAAGCTGTTTTCAAAAGTTATGTTTAACCTGAAATATTGTCTCAAACTGATGTTCTCAGACTGAGAGAATGACGTTTTCCAAGATTCTGCTGGAGCTCTGAATAGCAGTTTTCAAACATCAAATAAAGGGTTTATATAGCTATATATATCATTTTCCATCTGAAATAAACAAGAGAAACACTTATTCGAAGCTGTTTTCAAAAGTTATGGTTAACCTGAAATATTGTCTCAAACTGATGTTCTCAGACTGAGAGAATGACGTTTTCTAAGATTCTGCTGGAGCTCTGAATAGCAGTTTTCAAACATCAAATAAAGGGTTTATATAGCTATATATATCAATTTGCATCTGAAATAAACAAGAGAAACACTTATTCGAAGCTGTTTTCAAAGGATATGTTTAAGTGAGACCTTCTCTAAATGTGATGTATTCAGACTGAGATGTATTTGATGTCCAATCCCGCCACCTTGTGGTTCTTTTTTTTTATCAACATTTCTCTTTTTTTTTCCACAATGCAATTCCCCCAAGCACCCTACCTGGTGCACAAACCAAACACCACCATGTCTTCTCCTTTGAATTTGATTGACAGGTCCACCAGAACGGTCTTGTAGATACAGCATTGCGTTGTCTAGTCCGAGCGAGTCTCAGAATGTTTTCACAGTCTTGGAAGTAGTGAACGCGGGCTAAGATGCTGCTGGAGCTCTGAATAACAGTTTTCAAACATCAAATAAAGGGTTTATATAGCTATATATATCAATTTGCATCTGAAATAAACAAAAGAAAAACTTATTCAAAGCTGTTTTCAAAAGTTATGTTTAACCTGAAATATTGTCTCAAACTGATGTTCTCAGACCGAGAGAATGACGTTTTCTAAGATTCTGCTGGAGTTCTGAATAGCAGTTTTCAAACATCAAATAAAGGGTTTATATAGCTATATATATCAATTTGCATCTGAAATAAACAAGAGAAACACTTATTCGAAGCTGGTTTCAAAAGTTATGTTTAACCTGAAATATTGTCTCAAACTGATGTTCTCAGACCGAGAGAATGACGTTTTCTAAGATTCTGCTGGAGCTCTGAATAGCAGTTTTCAAACATCAAATAAAGGGTTTATATAGCTATATATATCAATTTGCATCTGAAATAAACAAGAGAAACACTTATTCGAAGCTGTTTTCAAAAGTTATGTTTAACCTGAAATATTGTCTCAAACTGATGTTCTCAGACTGAGAGAATGACGTTTTCCAAGATTCTGCTGGAGCTCTGAATAGCAGTTTTCAAACATCAAATAAAGGGTTTATATAGCTATATATAACAATTTGCATCTGAAATAAACAAGAGAAAAACTTATTCGAAGCTGTTTTCAAAAGTTATGTTTAACCTGAAATATTGTCTCAAACTGATGTTCTCAGACTGAGAGAATGACGTTTTCTAGATTCTGCTGGAGTTCTGAATAGCAGTTTTCAAACATCAAATAAAGGGTTTATATAGCTATATATATCAATTTGCATCTGAAATAAACAAGAGAAACACTTATTCGAAGCTGTTTTCAAAGGATATGTTTAAGTGAGACCTTCTCTAAAAGTGATGTATTCAGACTGAGATGTATTTGAAGTCCAATCCCGCCACCTTGTGGTTCTTCTTTTTTATCAACATTTCTCTTTTTTTTCCACAATGCAATTCCCACAAGCACCCTACCTGGTGCACAAACCAAACACCACCATGTCTTCTCCTTTGAATTTGATTGACTGGTCCACCAGAAAGGTCTTGTAGATACAGCATTGCGTTGCCTAGTCCGAGCGAGTCTCAGAATGTTTTCACAGTCTTGGAAGTAGTGAACGCGGGCTAAGATGCTGCTGGAGCTCTGAATAACAGTTTTCAAACATCAAATAAAGGGTTTATATAGCTATATATATCAATTTGCATCTGAAAAAAACAAGAGAAACACTTATTCAAAGCTGTTTTCAAAAGTTATGTTTAACCTGAAATATTGTCTCAAACTGATGTTCTCAGACTGAGAGAATGAAGTTTTCCAAGATTCTGCTCGAGCTCTGAATAGCAGTTTTCAAACATCACATTAAGGGTTTATATAGCTATATATATCAATTTGCATCTGAAATAAACAAGAGAAACACTTATTCGAAGTTGTTTTCAAAAGTTATGTTTAACCTGAAATATTGTCTCAAACTGATGTTCTCAGACTGAGAGAATGACGTTTTCTAAGATTCTGCTGGAGCTCTGAATAGCAGTTTTCAAACATCAAATAAAGGGTTTATCTAGCTATATATATTATTTTGCATCTGAAATAAACAAGAGAAAAACTTATTCAAAGCTGTTTTCAAAAGTTATGTTTAACCTGAAATATTGTCTCAAACTGATGTTCTCAGACTGAGAGAATGACGTTTTCTAGATTCTGCTGGAGCTCTGAATAGCAGTTTTCAAACATCAAATAAAGGGTTTATATAGCTATATATATATCAATTTGCATCTGATATAAACAAGAGAAACACTTATTCGAAGCTGTTTTCAAAAGTTATGTTTAACCTGAAATATTGTCTCAAACTGATGTTCTCAGACTGAGAGAATGACGTTTTCTAAGATTCTGCTGGAGCTCTGAATAGCAGTTTTCAAACATCAAATAAAGGGTTTATATAGCTATATATATCAATTTGCATCTGAAATAAACAAGAGAAACACTTATTCGAAACTGTTTTCAAAAGTTATGTTTAACCTGAAATATTGTCTCAAACTGATGTTCTAAGACTGAGAGAATGACGTTTTCTAAGATTCTGCTGGAGCTCTGAATAGCAGTTTTCAAACATCAAATAAAGGGTTTATATAGCTATATATATCAATTTGCATCTGAAATAAACAAGAGAAACACTTATTCCAAGCTGTTTTCAAAAGTTATGTTTAACCTGAAATATTGTCTCAAACTGATGTTCTCAGACTAAGAATGACGTTTTCCAAGATTCTGCTGGGGCTCTGAATAACAGTTTTCAAACATCAAATAAAGGGTTTATATAGCTATATATATCAATTTTCATCTGAAATAAACAAGAGAAACACTTATTCGAAGCTGTTTTCAAAAGTTATGTTTAACATGAAATATTGTCTCAAACTGATGTTCTCAGACTGAGAATGACGTTTTCCAAGATTCTGCTGGAGCTCTGAATAACAGTTTTCAAACATCAAATAAAGGGTTTATATAGCTATATCTATCAAATTGCATTGAAATAAACAAGAGAAACACTTATTCGAAACTGTTTTCAAAAGTTATGTTTAACATGAAATATTGTCTCAACCTGATGTTCTAAGACTGAGAGAATGACGTTTTCTAAGATTCTGCTGGAGCTCTGAATAGCAGTTTTCAAACCTCAAATAAAGGGTTTATATAGCTATATATATCAATTTGCATCTGAAATAAACAAGCTGCTGGAGCTCTGAATAACACAATAAGACAAGTCCTTTTTAATTTATTGTTGATTGCATTTAAGTTTATGTTACATTTTAGTATTATTATTATTTTTGTTTTATTAAATTTTTATTTTAGTGCAAAAAAACATTTAACAACCAAGCATTTAGTCACACTTTATTTGTTTATTGGACAGGCTGGAAACGCACACACAGTGTTTTTAAAAGTAACAGAATCTCTACTACATTTGCATTTGCGTTTGTTTGTAAACGTATATACACAACGAGAGTTTGTCACATTAGGCTGCTACCGATGCGCGAGACACAGATTCGTTCAGTGAACGAGGATTCACATCCCGTTATTCGCGACACACAGATTCGTTCAATGAACGAGGATTCACATCCGGGGATTCGCGAGACACGGATTCCTTCAGTGAACGAGGATTCATGTTCAGCTGTGAACACACCTCAAGATCCTCTCTATTTGCTGAATTTCTCATGAATGTCTGTGTACTGCTCCTTGTCCGTGAACGCACCGGGCGTCCTTTTTTTTTTTTTTGCATTGTCCCTGAAGTGCATTGAATGTTAACCTCAGGTCTGAATCCTTTAAGTTAGTAACGGATTGTTTGGCTGCGTTCAGGAAGTAGGTGATATTGCAGTCTGGGCTCCATAAGCACTGAGTTAGTGATTTAGTGAACGAACGAACTGAAAGAATATTTTGAACGAATCCTTTTAATGAACTGATTCTAGTTATTCAGTACAGTCAAAAGAACTGCCGATCCCATCACTAATACAAACTGCATCACCCCAGGTAAGTCATATTTGTGTTTTCTTTGGTACTTTTCACTTAATGTACATCACTAGCTTGCGTAAGCTAGTGCTAGCCACCATAGCGCATATTACATCAAAATTTGCATTGCATGCTAAATATAAGTTATTTAAAGCCATTTATTAGGTTGTTTGCAGTTATGTTTATGTCATGCTTTTTCATTGATCTTACCAGAACTGTAATAACTTTTAGTAAAGTGTAGTTTATGTTGATGAAATAGAAAATGTTTTCATAACTGTGAATTATTTTGAATCCATCTTCATTCTGATGGAATAATCACAACCTCTTTTTTTAATTGATATGTATATTTTGTCAAAGGGTATGCCAACACAAGTGGTGCCCCATCTTGCCCATTCTGTGCCATCACAACGTCCACAACTACCATCGGTAAGTTGTTAGACATAATTTAGGACTCCAGTTCCACCTCTTTCCATTTTGTGAGTGACGTTGAAGATAAATATCCTCTACCTGATTACGACAAATATTGTCCAAATTGTTATCAATTAATTGTTTTTTGTTATTTTGTTATTTGTTTATTTGACAATAAAATAACTTAACTTGACTTGATATGGAAATGTCTGATTCAAGTGACTGAAAGTTCAGTGAGACAACGGAGAAGAGGTGAGTAAAGTTTAATATATGTAACATTAATGTCATAATGCTTTTAGGGTGTGACTAGATGTTGAGGATAATTCAACCATATGAAGACTATCAAGGCCACTATTTATAATAATATTAATTTAGGCCATATTGTGATAAGGTCATTCTACTAAAAACACCCACATAAGGGCCAATAGGGGGTAAAAAAAGGTTTTTTTGTAACCTTTATTCTGTATAAAAATATACTTTATTCTGTATATTTAATTCATTATTTAATTCCAGCATAAAGAGGTAAACAAGATGGGAAACACTATAAAACAGTGGATGAAGGAAACATGGAGAGCTTATCTCTGAACGCATGATCAGTGCATTTATTTATTTATTTGTATTGTATTACATTTCTCCGATCCTTGTTATTCTAGTCAGGCTCTGACTGATCACTGACTTCCATCAGTGATCTGATCCAGCCTAACACCCCAGCTCGTGCTCTGAGGTCTGTGGATCAGAATCTACTTGTGGTTCCTCGCACACGGTTCAGGACCAGAGGAGAGAAACCCTTCCAGGCAGTTGCTCCTAAGCTTTGGAACGATCTAAAACATTTTAATTTGTGCAGGCCTTTCCTTGATTTTCTGTAACTCCTGTGTTATCTTGATCTTTTATATATTTTATTGAGTTTTGTTTTTGATTGTTTAAGCACTTACCCTTACCCTTAACCTAACTCCTAAACTTTAATCCCTTTTGAATTTCTTTTACAGGTAGGGAGGGTTCATCAACGGGTTTGCACTGGCCCGTGCCCTCGACAGGGACCCTCCCTGTCACCCCCCTTCAACCCTAACGCCTAACCCTAATAAACAGGGACATCTATACACTGTACTAAATTGACAATAAATCCATATTTCTACAGTAAAAATACATAAAACTTTGTTCACTTATACTTCAAAACCTGCTGAACATGAAAATAAAGTCAGATCTTTGTCAACTATTAAGGTTTATTTTTTATAATAAAATACGTTGTGCACAAACAGCTTTCTAAGCAAAAATAACGTCGTAAGTCAGTAATTAAATTATTTAAACAACCGTAATTGAATTATTTTGCAAGAAAACAAAAAAATAAACAGGAAATTATAACAGATTAGCAGAAAATAAATATTTCCTATTTTGGCTGCTTTTCTTCCAACAGTCTCACACATGTTTGGAGACTCTGGTCTCATCACGCAAATGTCTCTTCAAATCTTACTTTAATGTCACCATATCAGAGTATTTTTGAGAATATATCAGTAATAGTGTCATAGAACCTTCCGCATATGACTTCTCTCCCACTACTGTAACACCTTCACAAAAACGCAAGTGTTTTAAGGTTGCGGCTAGATCGCGGCTCACTTGACCGCAGTGTGGGGGACCATGCCGCCTAGCCTGGATCTTTTTTTTTAATCACAATTTTTTAGCCACAATACAATCCCCTCAAGCCCCCTACCTTGTGCAGGAACCAAACACCACCATGTCTTCTCCTTTGAATTTGACTGACAGGTCCACCAGCACGGTTGTGTAGATGCAGCCATGAGCGAAGCCCCTCTCCCACGACGACTTCCTGACTATCTGTTCAAAAAAAGGGAAATTTAAATAAATAAATAAACAATGTGGGGAGTAAAAAAGTTTTGAATAAAACCAGAGGATGAACTGAATCAGGTTTTCTAACATGCTGCTGTAAACCTGCAGAACAGTTTCCAAACTTCAAATAAAGGGTTTATTTAGCTATAAACATCAATGATAATTTATAATAACAAACAAAAGAAAACACTTCTTGTACGTGATTCTGAAGCGGGCAGGATAAGCAAATCCGAACCAAACCCCGTCCACTCCCCAAAACCGACTCTTTACGTCATTGAACGCTGCGCGTGCTTTGGCAACACTTGTCGGGTAGTCAGGAAACACTGAGGTGCTGACTCCGTCCACACTGATGCGTTGTCTAGTCTGAGCGAGTCTCAGAATGTTTTCACAGTCTTGGAAGTAGTGAACGCGGGCTATGATCGTGTTTGACCGGCGTCCCTCTGTAGATCCAGGCGGGGAGAGACGGTGAGCTCTGTCCAGGAGCGGCGCGTCTTTCAGATCAAAGGCCCGCTGCAGAAGCGCGGACACAGACTCGGTGTTGCATTCAAGGGTCTCCGGTATTTCGACATAAGGATCTTATGTTGTTTGTCCGCGACCTCGCCTCCAAGTCCTCGCATTTATTCTGAAGTTGGTCCATGACCCCCGTGAGCCGCTTCACCTCCTTCTTGAGTGAAACAACATCATCTGTACACGTTGACAAACTTACTTTCACATTCTTCACCGTAGATTTCATGGCGGAGAGTTCAGAGGCGATCGTCAACCTGTATTCTTTGAGCTCCGCTCTAGCTGCAACAATATCCGCTCGAATCACCGCCATCTCACTTTCCAACATTGCGCAAACTTCTGTTTGAATAATTTCAGCTAAATCCTTGCGCACCGAAGATAGCAGTTCCATCATGTATTTTAGGTTTTCTTTTGATAAGGATCAAAATATATAGTGCTTGAATAACAGTGACATCAATACACTGTACTAAATTGACAATAAATCAATGTTTCTACAGTAAAAATACATAACTTATTTCACTTATACTTCAAAACCTGTTGAACATGAAATAAAGTCAGATCTTTGTCAACTATTGAGTTTTTTTTATAAGAATTAAAATATATTGTGCATGATTAACAGGGACATCAATACACTGTACTAAATTGACAATAAATCCATATTTCTACAGTAAAAATGCATGAAACTTTGTTCACTTATACTTCAAAACCTGCTGAACATGAAAATAAAGTCAGATCTTTGTCAACTAATAAGGTTTATTTTTTAAAATAAAAAAGGGTTGTGCACAAACAGCTTTCTAAGCAAAAATAACGCCATAAGTCAGTAATTAAATTATTTAAACAACCGTAATTGAATTATTTTGTAAGAAAACAAAAAAATAAACAGGAAATTATAGCAGATTAGCAGAAAATAAATATTTCCTATTTCGGCTGCTTTTCTTCCAACAGTCTCACACATGTTTGGAGACTCTGGTCTCATCACGCAAATGTCTCTTCAAATCTTACTTTAATGTCACCATATCAGAGTATTTTTGAGAATATATCAGTAATAGTGTCGTAGATCCTTCCGCGTATGACTTCTCTCCCACTACTGTAACACCTTCACAAAAACGCAAGTGTTTTAAGGTTGCGGCTAGATCGCGGCTCACTTGACCGCAGTGTGGGGGACCATGCCGCCTAGCCTGGATCTTTTTTTTTAATCACAATTTTTTAGCCACAATACAATCCCCTCAAGCCCCCTACCTTGTGCAGGAACCAAACACCACCATGTCTTCTCCTTTGAATTTGACTGACAGGTCCACCAGCACGGTTGTGTAGATGCAGCCATGAGCGAAGCCCCTCTCCCACGACGACTTCCTGACTATCTGTTCAAAAAAAGGGAAATTTAAATAAATAAATAAATAATGTGGGGAGTAAAAAAGTTTTGAATAAAACCAGAGGATGAACTGAATCAGGTTTTCTAACATGCTGCTGTAAACCTGCAGAACAGTTTCCAAACTTCAAATAAAGGGTTTATTTAGCTATAAACATCAATAATAATTTATAATAACAAACAAAAGAAAACACTTCTTGTACGTGATTCTGAAGCGGGCAGGATAAGCAAATCCGAACCGAACCCCGTCCACTCCCCAAAACCGACTCTTGACGTCATTGAACGCTGCGCGTGCTTTGGCAACACTTGTCGGGTAGTCAGGAAACACTGAGGTGCTGACTCCGTCCACACCGATGCGTTGTCTAGTCCGAGCGAGTCTCAGAATGTTTTCACAGTCTTGGAAGTAGTGAACGCAGGCTATGATCGTGTTTGACCGGCGTCCCTCTGTAGATCCAGGCGGGGAGAGACGGTGAGCTCTGTCCAGGAGCGGCGCGTCTTTCAGATCAAAGGCCCGCTGCAGAAGCGCGGACACAGACTCGGTGTTGCATTCAAGGGTCTCCGGTATTTCGACATAAGGATCTTATGTTGTTTGTCCGCGACCTCGCCTCCAAGTCCTCGCATTTATTCTGAAGTTGGTCCATGACCCCCGTTAGCCGCTTCACCTCCTTCTTGAGTGAAACAACATCATCTGTCCACGTTGACAAACTTTCTTCCACATCCTTCACCGTAGATTTCATGGCGGAGAGTTCAGAGGCGATCGTCAACCTGTATTCTTTGAGCTCCGCTCTAGCTGCAACAATATCCGCTCGAATCACCGCCATCTCACTTTCCAACATTGCGCAAACTTCTGTTTGAATAATTTCAGCTAAATCCTTGCGCACCGAAGATAGCAGTTCCATCATGTATTTTAGGTTTTCTTTTGATAAGGATTAAAATATATAGTGCTTCAATAACAGTGACATCAATACACTGTACTAAATTGACAATAAATCAATGTTTCTACAGTAAAAATACATAACTTATTTCACTTATACTTCAAAACCTGTTGAACATGAAAATAAAGTCAGATCTTTGTCAACTATTGAGTTTTTTTTATAAGAATTAAAATATATTGTCCATGATTAACAGGGACATCAATACACTGTACTAAATTGACAATAAATCCATATTTCTACAGTAAAAATACATGAAACGTTGTTCACTTATACTTCAAAACCTGCTGAACATGAAAATAAAGTCAGATCTTTGTCAACTAATAAGGTTTATTTTTTATAATAAAAAAGGTTGTGCACAAACAGCTTTCTAAGCAAAAATAACGCCATAAGTCAGTAATTAAATTATTTAAACAACCATAATTGAATTATTTTGTAAGAAAACAAAAAAATAAACAGGAAATTATAACAGATTAGCAGAAAATAAATATTTCCTATTTCGGCTGCTTTTCTTCCAAAAGTCTCACACATGTTTGGAGACTCTGGTCTCATCACGCAAATGTCTCTTCAAATCTTACCTTAATGTCACCATATCAGAGTATTTTTGAGAATATATCAGTAATAGTGTCGTAGATCCTTCCGCGTATGACTTCTCTCCCACTACTGTAACACCTTCACAAAAACGCAAGTGTTTTAAGGTTGCGGCTAGATCGCAGCTCACTTGACCGCAGTGTGTGGGACCATGCCGCCTAGCCTGGATCTTTTTTTTTTATCACAATTTTTTAGCCACAATACAAGCCCCTCAAGCCCCCTACCTTGTGCAGGAACCAAACACCACCATGTCTTCTCCTTTGAATTTGACTGACAGGTCCACCAGCACGGTTGTGTAGATGCAGCCATGAGCGAAGCCCCTCTCCCACGACGACTTCCTGACTATCTGTTCAAAAAAAGGGAAATTTAAATAAATAAATAAATAATGTGGGGAGTAAAAAAGTTTTGAATAAAACCAGAGGATGAACTGAATCAGGTTTTCTAACATGCTGCTGTAAACCTGCAGAACAGTTTCCAAACTTCAAATAAAGGGTTTATTTAGCTATAAACATCAATAATAATTTATAAAAACAAACATAAGAAAACACTTATTTGAAGTTGTTTTAAAAAGTTAGGTTTAAAGTGAAATCTTATCTGAAAATGATGTTTTCTTTACAATATTATTTTCAGTGAACTGTCCTTAGTAGCCATAGATGTTTTAGCATTTTAGCATAAGACATTTTAATGAGGTAGTGCCACCATTTGCGCTATATTAAATGTAATATTTAAATGTGTCAACATAATTTAATATTTAGGTAACACCTCACTATATGAACACAACTTTAAGAAATATAACTTACTTGAGGCTGTGTATTTCTTTCGTCGTTTTTTTTGCACCATTTTCTCTGAATCTTTCTGCTGAAGATGCGGCAAGACCCGCCCTTCTTCCCTCGGGTAGCTCCCTATGATTGGTGGAGAAGTCCAGCCAATGACAGCAGAAGGATTCAAGCCGCTGGTCTCTGAATGGCTACCCTCGTGGGCAGGGTGTGCGAGGAGTTGTGAGCAAGCTTCTATAGGGCAATGAATGTACAATTAATTACTTGTTTATTCGCTGATTTAGAAGCATTATTTTGCTATGTTTTCCGACATTTAGACAATATTTCTCACATTTATGAAATATAAAATCTAAATGTCAAATTTAAATGTAAATGTTAAATACATATCTAAATGTTAAATCTAAATCTTAAATCTAAATCTAAATCTAAATATAAATTTAAATCTATATTTAAATGTTAAATCTATATCTAAATGTTAAATCTAAATGTTAAATCTAAATCTAAAAACAAGTAAAATGTTTTACTTAGACAAGGCCTTTTTAATTTATTGTTGATTGCATTTAAGTTTATGTTACATTTTAGTATTATTATTATTTTTGTTTTATTAAATTTTTATTTTAGTGCAAAAAAACATTTAACAACCAAGCATTTAGTCACACTTTAATTGTTTATTGGACAGGCTGGAAACGCACACACAGTGTTTTTAAAAGTAACAGAATCTCTACTACATTTGCATTTGCGTTTGTTTGTAAACGTATATACACAACGAGAGTTTGTCACATTAGGCTGCTACCGATGCGCGAGACACAGATTCGTTCAGTGAACGAGGATTCACATCCCGTTATTCGCGACACACAGATTCGTTCAATGAACGAGGATTCACATCCGGGGATTCGCGAGACACGGATTCCTTCAGTGAACGAGGATTCATGTTCAGCTGTGAACACACCTCAAGATCCTCTCTATTTGCTGAATTTCTCACGAAAGTCTGTGTACTGCTCCTTATCCGTGAACGCACCGGGCGTCCTTTTTTTTTTTTTTGCATTGTCCCTGAAGTGCATTGAATGTTAACCTCGGGTCTGAATCCTTTAAGTTAGTAACGGATTGTTTGGCTGCGTTCAGGAAGTAGGTGATATTGCAGTCTGGGCTCCATAAGCACTGAGTTAGTGATTTAGTGAACGAACGAACTGAAAGAATATTTTGAACGAATCCTTGTCCAAATTGTTATCAATTAATTGTTTTTTGTTATTTTGTTATTTGTTTATTTGACAATAAAATAACTTAACTTGACTTGATATTGAAATGTCTGATTCAAGTGACTGAAAGTTCAGTGAGACAACGGAGAAGAGGTGAGTAAAGTTTAATATATGTAACATTAATGTCATAATGCTTTTAGGGTGTGACTAGATGTTGAGGATAATTCAACCATATGAAGACTATCAAGGCCACTATTTATAATAATATTAATTTAGGCCATATTGTGATAAGGTCATTCTACTAAAAACACCCACATAAGGGCCAATAGGGGGTAAAAAAAAGTTTTTTCTACACCAGGCCTGGCCAACCCGCGGCTCCCGAGCCGCATGCGGCTCTTTGCCTGGTTTCATGCGGCTCTAACGTTCTAGTGTTGTGTGGTTCTCGAACGATTTGTTGGAACGAACGATCTTTTGAGTGAACGTACTGAACTTCATTCCTTTCTCAGTTCAGTTGAACTCAGCTGCGACCGTGCCGGTGGGAGGGATTCTATAATAGACTTTGCTACAGAACATTTAGTTTTTATGTTGGCACTAAGTGCCAAAGTACAGTCAAAAGAACTGTCGATCCCATCACTCTAATGTTCATATCGAGGTTTGGGTTTGTGTTTTCTAAATGTGTGTGTTCGCTTCACTTGAGTTCAATACATGCGCGTTGGATGAAAATACCGCAAAGTTTCTCAGTAGGGAAAAGATCTTTTGAGTAAACAATTTGTGTCAAGTTCGCTTTCAAAATGGCAGGGAAAAAATTCACAGCCAAATGAAAATATATATATATATATATATATCAATTTGCATCTGAAATAAAAAAGAGAAACACTTATTCAAAGCTGTTTTCAAAAGTTATGTTTAACCTTAAATATTGTCTCAAACTGATGTTCTCAGACTGAGAGAATGACATTTTCTAAGATTCTGCTGGAGCTCTGAATAACAGTTTTCAAACATCAAATAAATGGTTTATATAGATATATATATCAATTTGCATCTGAAATAAAAAAGAGAAACACTTATTCGAAGCTGTTTTCAAAAGTTATGTTTAACCTGAAATATTGTCTCAATTTGATGTTCTCAGACTGAGAGAATGACGTTTTCCAAGATTCTGCTGGAGCTCTGAATAACAGTTTTCAAACATCAAATAAAGGGTTTATAAAGCTATATATATCAATTTGCATCTGAAATAAACAAGAGAAACACTTATTTGAAGCTGTTTTCAAAAGTTATGTTTAACCTGAAATATTGTCTCAAACTGATGTTCTCAGACTGAGAGAATGACGTTTTCTAAGATTCTGCTGGAGCTCTGAATACCAGTTTTCAAACATCAAATAAAGGGTTTATATAGCTATATATATCAATTTGCATCTGAAATAAACAAGAGAAACACTTATTCGAAGCTATTTTCAAAAATTATGTTTAACCTGAAATATTGTCTCAAACTGATGTTCTCAGACTGAGAGAATGACGTTTTCTAAGATTCTGCTGGAGCTCTGAATATCAGTTTTCAAACATCAAATAAAGGGTTTATATAGCTATATATATCAATTTGCATCTGAAATAAACAAGAGAAACACTTATTCGAAGCTATTTTCAAAAGTTATGTTTAACCTGAAATATTGTCTCAAACTGATGTTCTCAGACTGAGAGAATGACGTTTTCTAAGATTCTGCTGGAGCTCTGAATAGCAGTTTTCAAACATCAAATAAAGGGTTTATATAGCTATATATATCAATTTGCATCTGAAATAAACAAGAGAAACACTTATTCGAAGCTGTTTTCAAAAGTTATGTTTAACCTGAAACATTGTCTCAAACTGATGTTCTCAGACTGAGAGAATGACGTTTTCTAAGATTCTGCTGGAGCTCTGAATAGCAGTTTTCAAACATCAAATAAAGGGTTTATATAGCTATATATATCAATTTGCATCTGAAATAAACAAGAGAAACATTTATTCGAAGCTGTTTTCAAAAGTTATGTTTAACCTGAAATATTGTCTCAAACTGATCTTCTCAGACTGAGAGAATGACGTTTTCCAAGATTCTGCTGGAGCTCTGAATAACAGTTTTAAAACATCAAATAAAGGGTTTATATAGCTATATATATCAATTTGCATCTGAAATAAACAAGAGAAACACATATTCGAAGCTGTTTTCAAAAGTTATGTTTAACCTGAAATATTGTCTCAAACTGATGTTCTCAGACTGAGAGAATGACGTTTTCTAAGATTCTGCTGGAGCTCTGAATAGCAGTTTTCAAACATCAAATAAAGGATTTATATAGCTATATATATCAATTTGCATCTGAAATAAACAAGAGAAAAACTTATTCAAAGCTGTTTTCAAAAGTTATGTTTAACCTGAAATATTGTCTCAAACTGATGTTCTCAGACTGAGAGAATGACGTTTTCTAAGATTCTGCTGGAGCTCTGAATAGCAGTTTTCAAACATCAAATAAAGGGTTTATATAGCTATATATATCAATTTGCATCTGAAATAAACAAGAGAAACATTTATTCCAAGCTGTTTTCAAAAGTTATGTTTAACCTGAAATATTGTCTCAAACTGATGTTCTCAGACTGAGAGAATGACGTTTTCTAAGATTCTGCTGGAGCTCTGAATAGCAGTTTTCAAACATAAATAAAGGGTTTATATAGCTATATATATCAATTTGCATCTGAAATAAACAAGAGAAACATTTATTCAAAGCTGTTTTCAAAAGTTATGTTTAACCTGAAATATTGTCTCAAACTGATCTTCTCCGACTGAGAGAATGACGTTTTCTAAGATTCTGCTGGAGCTCTGAATAACAGTTTTAAAACATCAAATAAAGGGTTTATATAGCTATATATATCAATTTGCATCTGAAATAAACAAAAGAAAAACTTATTCAAAGCTGTTTTCAAAAGTTATGTTTAACCTGAAATATTGTCTCAAACTGATGTTCTCAGACCGAGAGAATGACGTTTTCTAAGATTCTGCTGAAGCTCTGAATAGCAGTTTTCAAAGATCAAATAAAGGGTTTATATAGCTATATATATCAATTTGCATCTGAAATAAACAAGAGAAACACTTATTCGAAGCTGTTTTCAAAAGTTATGTTTAACCTGAAATATTGTCTCAAACTGATTGTTCTCAGACTGAGAGAATGACGTTTTCCAAGATTCTGCTGGAGCTCTGAATAACAGTTTTCAAACATCAAATAAAGGGTTTATATAGCTATATATATCAATTTGCATCTGAAAAAAACAAGAGAAACACTTATTCGAAGCTGTTTTCAAAAGTTATGTTTAACATGAAATATTGTCTGAAACTGATGTTAAACGGTTTATATAGCTATATATATCAATTTGCATCTGAAATAAACAAGAGAAACACTTATTCGAAGCTATTTTCAAAAGTTATGTTTAACCTGAAATATTGTCTCAAACTGATGTTCTCAGACTGAGAGAATGACGTTTTCCAAGATTCTGCTGGAGCTCTGAATAACAGTTTTCAAACATCAAATAAAGGGTTTATATAGCTATATATATCAATTTGCATCTGAAATAAACAAGAGAAACACTTATTCGAAGCTGTTTTCAAAGGATATGTTTAAGTGAGACCTTCTCTAAATGTGATGTATTCAGACTGAGATGTATTTGATGTCCAATCCCGCCACCTTGTGGTTCTACTTTTTTATCAACATTTCTCTTTTTTTTTCCACAATGCAATTCCCCCAAGCACCCTACCTGGTGCACAAACCAAACACCACCATGTCTTCTCCTTTGAATTTGATTGACAGGTCCACCAGAACGGTCTTGTAGATACAGCATTGCGTTGTCTAGTCCGAGCGAGTCTCAGAATGTTTTCACAGTCTTGGAAGTAGTGAACGCGGGCTAAGATGCTGCTGGAGCTCTGAATAACAGTTTTCAAACATCAAATAAAGGGTTTATATAGCTATATATATCAATTTGCATCTGAAATAAACAAGAGAAAAACATATTCAAAGCTGTTTTCAAAAATTATTTTTAACCTGAAATATTGTCTCAAACTGATGTTCTCAGACTGAGAGAATGACGTTTTCTAAGATTCTGCTGGAGCTCTGAATAGCAGTTTTCAAACTTCAAATAAAGGGTTTATATAGCTATATATATCAATTTGCATCTGAAATAAACAAGAGAAACACTTATTCGAAGCTGTTTTCAAAAGTTATGTTTAACCTGAAACATTGTCTCAAACTGATGTTCTCAGACTGAGAGAATGACGTTTTATAAGATTCTGCTGGAGCTCTGAATAGCAGTTTTCAAACATCAAATAAAGGGTTTATATAGCTATATATCAATTTGCATCTGAAATAAACAAGAGAAACATTTATTCGAAGCTGTTTTCAAAAGTTATGTTTAACCTGAAATATTGTCTCAAACTGATCTTCTCAGACTGAGAGAATGACGTTTTCCAAGATTCTGCTGGAGCTCTGAATAACAGTTTTAAAACATCAAATAAAGGGTTTATATAGCTATATATATCAATTTACATCTGAAATAAACAAGAGAAACACTTATTCGAAGCTGTTTTCAAAAGTTATGTTTAACCTGAAATATTGTCTCAAACTGATGTTCTCAGACTGAGAGAATGACGTTTTCCAAGATTCTGCTGGAGCTCTGAATAACAGTTTTCAAACATCAAATAAAGGGTTTATATAGCTATATATATCAATTTGCATCTGAAATAAACAAGAGAAACACTTATTCGAAGCTGTTTTCAAAGGATATGTTTAAGTGAGACCTTCTCTAAATGTGATGTATTCAGACTGAGATGTATTTGATGTCCAATCCCGCCACCTTGTGGTTCTTCTTTTTTATCAACATTTCTCTTTTTTTTTCCACAATGCAATTCCCCCAAGCACCCTACCTGGTGCACAAACCAAACACCACCATGTCTTCTCCTTTGAATTTGATTGACAGGTCCACCAGAACGGTCTTGTAGATACAGCATTGCGTTGTCTAGTCCGAGCGAGTCTCAGAATGTTTTCACAGTCTTGGAAGTAGTGAACGCGGGCTAAGATGCTGCTGGAGCTCTGAATAACAGTTTTCAAACATCAAATAAAGGGTTTATATAGCTATATATAATTTGCATCTGAAATAAACAAGAGAAAAACATATTCAAAGCTGTTTTCAAAAGTTATTTTTAACCTGAAATATTGTCTCAAACTGATGTTCTCAGACTGAGAGAATGACGTTTTCTAAGATTCTGCTGGAGCTCTGAATAGCAGTTTTCAAACTTCAAATAAAGGGTTTATATAGCTATATATATCAATTTGCATCTGAAATAAACAAGAGAAACACTTATTCGAAGCTGTTTTCAAAAGTTATGTTTAACCTGAAACATTGTCTCAAACTGATGTTCTCAGACTGAGAGAATGACGTTTTCTAAGATTCTGCTGGAGCTCTGAATAGCAGTTTTCAAACATCAAATAAAGGGTTTATATAGCTATATATATCAATTTGCATCTGAAATAAACAAGAGAAACATTTATTCGAAGCTGTTTTCAAAAGTTATGTTTAACCTGAAATATTGTCTCAAACTGATCTTCTCAGACTGAGAGAATGACGTTTTCCAAGATTCTGCTGGAGCTCTGAATAACAGTTTTAAAACATCAAATAAAGGGTTTATATAGCTATATATATCAATTTGCATCTGAAATAATCAAGAGAAACACTTATTCGAAGCTGTTTTCAAAAGTTATGTTTAACCTGAAATATTGTCTCAAACTGATGGTCTCAGACTGAGAGAATGACGTTTTCTAAGATTCTGCTGGAGCTCTGAATAGCAGTTTTCAAACATCAAATAAAGGGTTTATATAGCTATATATATCAATTTTCATCTGAAATAAACAAGAGAAACACTTATTCGAAGCTGTTTTCAAAAGTTATGTTTAACCTGAAACATTGTCTCAAACTGATGTTCTCAGACTGAGAGAATGACGTTTTCTAAGATTCTGCTGGAGCTCTGAATAGCAGTTTTCAAACATCAAATAAAGGGTTTATATAGCTATATATATCAATTTGCATCTGAAATAAACAAGAGAAACATTTATTCGAAGCTGTTTTCAAAAGTTATGTTTAACCTGAAATATTGTCTCAAACTGATCTTCTCAGACTGAGAGAATGACGTTTTCCAAGATTCTGCTGGAGCTCTGAATAACAGTTTTAAAACATCAAATAAAGGGTTTATATAGCTATATATATCAATTTGCATCTGAAATAAACAAGAGAAACACTTATTCGAAGCTGTTTTCAAAAGTTATGTTTAACCTGAAATATTGTCTCAAACTGATGTTCTCAGACTGAGAGAATGACGTTTTCTAAGATTCTGCTGGAGCTCTGAATAGCAGTTTTCAAACATCAAATAAAGGGTTTATATAGCTATATATATCAATTTGCATCTGAAATAAACAAGAGAAACACTTATTCGAAGCTGGTTTCAAAAGTTATGTTTAACCTGAAATATTGTCTCAAACTGATGTTCTCAGACCGAGAGAATGACGTTTTCTAAGATTCTGCTGAAGCTCTGAATAGCAGTTTTCAAAGATCAAATAAAGGGTTTATATAGCTATATATATCAATTTGCATCTGAAATAAACAAGAGAAACACTTATTCGAAGCTGTTTTCAAAAGTTATGTTTAACCTGAAATATTGTCTCAAACTGATTGTTCTCAGACTGAGAGAATGACGTTTTCCAAGATTCTGCTGGAGCTCTGAATAACAGTTTTCAAACATCAAATAAAGGGTTTATATAGCTATATATATCAATTTGCATCTGAAAAAAACAAGAGAAACACTTATTCGAAGCTGTTTTCAAAAGTTATGTTTAACATGAAATATTGTCTCAAACTGATGTTAAACGGTTTATATAGCTATATATATCAATTTGCATCTGAAATAAACAAGAGAAACACTTATTCGAAGCTGTTTTCAAAAGTTATGTTTAACCTGAAATATTGTCTCAAACTGATGTTCTCAGACTGAGAGAATGACGTTTTCCAAAATTCTGCTGGAGCTCTGAATAACAGTTTTCAAACATCAAATAAAGGGTTTATATAGCTATATATATCAATTTGCATCTGAAATAAACAAGAGAAACACTTATTCGAAGCTGTTTTCAAAGGATATGTTTAAGTGAGACCTTCTCTAAATGTGATGTATTCAGACTGAGATGTATTTGATGTCCAATCCCGCCACCTTGTGGTTCTTCTTTTTTATCAACATTTCTCTTTTTTTTTCCACAATGCAATTCCCCCAAGCACCCTACCTGGTGCACAAACCAAACACCACCATGTCTTCTCCTTTGAATTTGATTGACAGGTCCACCAGAACGGTCTTGTAGATACAGCATTGCGTTGTCTAGTCCGAGCGAGTCTCAGAATGTTTTCACAGTCTTGGAAGTAGTGAACGCGGGCTAAGATGCTGCTGGAGCTCTGAATAACAGTTTTCAAACATCAAGTAAAGGGTTTATATAGCTATATATAATTTGCATCTGAAATAAACAAGAGAAAAACATATTCAAAGCTGTTTTCAAAAGTTATTTTTAACCTGAAATATTTTCTCAAACTGATGTTCTCAGACTGAGAGAATGACGTTTTCTAAGATTCTGCTGGAGCTCTGAATCGCAGTTTTCAAACTTCAAATAAAGGGTTTATATAGCTATATATATCAATTTGCATCTGAAATAAACAAGAGAAACACTTATTCGAAGCTGTTTTCAAAAGTTATGTTTAACCTGAAACATTGTCTCAAACTGATGTTCTCAGACTGAGAGAATGACGTTTTCTAAGATTCTGCTGGAGCTCTGAATAGCAGTTTTCAAACATCAAATAAAGGGTTTATATAGCTATATATATCAATTTGCATCTGAAATAAACAAGAGAAAAACATTTATTCGAAGCTTTTTTCAAAAGTTATGTTTAACCTGAAATATTGTCTCAAACTGATCTTCTCAGACTGAGAGAATGACATTTTCCAAGATTCTGCTGGAGCTCTGAATAACAGTTTTAAAACATCAAATAAAGGGTTTATATAGCTATATATATCAATTTGCATCTGAAATAAACAAGAGAAACACTTATTCGAAGCTGTTTTCAAAAGTTATGTTTAACCTGAAACATTGTCTCAAACTGATGTTCTCAGACTGAGAGAATGACGTTTTCTAAGATTCTGCTGGAGCTCTGAATAGCAGTTTTCAAACATCAAATAAAGGGTTTATATAGCTATATATATCAATTTGCATCTGAAAAAAACAAGAGAAACACTTATTCGAAGCTGTTTTCAAAAGTTATGTTTAACATGAAATATTGTCTCAAACTGATGTTAAACGGTTTATATAGCTATATATATCAATTTGCATCTGAAATAAACAAGAGAAACACTTATTCGAAGCTGTTTTCAAAAGTTATGTTTAACCTGAAATATTGTCTCAAACTGATGTTCTCAGACTGAGAGAATGACGTTTTCCAAGATTCTGCTGGAGCTCTGAATAACAGTTTTCAAACATCAAATAAAGGGTTTATATAGCTATATATATCAATTTGCATCTGAAATAAACAAGAGAAACACTTATTCGAAGCTGTTTTCAAAGGATATGTTTAAGTGAGACCTTCTCTAAATGTGATGTATTCAGACTGAGATGTATTTGATGTCCAATCCCGCCACCTTGTGGTTCTTCTTTTTTATCAACATTTCTCTTTTTTTTTCCACAATGCAATTCCCCCAAGCACCCTACCTGGTGCACAAACCAAACACCACCATGTCTTCTCCTTTGAATTTGATTGACAGGTCCACCAGAACGGTCTTGTAGATACAGCATTGCGTTGTCTAGTCCGAGCGAGTCTCAGAATGTTTTCACAGTCTTGGAAGTAGTGAACGCGGGCTAAGATGCTGCTGGAGCTCTGAATAACAGTTTTCAAACATCAAATAAAGGGTTTATATAGCTATATATATCAATTTGCATCTGAAATAAACAAGAGAAACACTTATTCGAAGCTGTTTTCAAAAGTTATGTTTAACCTGAAATATTGTCTCAAACTGATGTTCTCAGACTGAGAGAATGACGTTTTCTAAGATTCTGCTGGAGCTCTGAATAGCAGTTTTCAAACATCAAATAAAGGGTTTATATAGCTATATATATCAATTTGCATCTGAAATAAACAAGAGAAACACTTATTCGAAGCTGTTTTCAAAAGTTATGTTTAACCTGAAACATTGTCTCAAACTGATGTTCTCAGACTGAGAGAATGACGTTTTCTAAGATTCTGCTGGAGCTCTGAATAGCAGTTTTCAAACATCAAATAAAGGGTTTATATAGCTATATATATCAATTTGCATCTGAAATTAACAAGAGAAACATTTATTCAAAGCTGTTTTCAAAAGTTATGTTTAACCTGAAATATTGTCTCAAACTGATCTTCTCAGACTGAGAGAATGACGTTTTCCAAGATTCTGCTGGAGCTCTGAATAGCAGTTTTCAAACATCAAATAAAGGGTTTATATAGCTATATATATCATTTTCCATCTGAAATAAACAAGAGAAACACTTATTCGAAGCTGTTTTCAAAGGATATGTTTAAGTGAGACCTTCTCTAAATGTGATGTATTCAGACTGAGATGTATTTGATGTCCAATCCCGCCACCTTGTGGTTCTTCTTTTTTATCAACATTTCTCTTTTTTTTTCCACAATGCAATTCCCCCAAGCACCCTACCTGGTGCACAAACCAAACACCACCATGTCTTCTCCTTTGAATTTGATTGACAGGTCCACCAGAACGGTCTTGTAGATACAGCATTGCGTTGTCTAGTCCGAGCGAGTCTCAGAATGTTTTCACAGTCTTGGAAGTAGTGAACGCGGGCTAAGATGCTGCTGGAGCTCTGAATAACAGTTTTCAAACATCAAATAAAGGGTTTATATAGCTATATATAATTTGCATCTGAAATAAACAAGAGAAAAACATATTCAAAGCTGTTTTCAAAAGTTATTTTTAACCTGAAATATTGTCTCAAACTGATGTTCTCAGACTGAGAGAATGACGTTTTCTAAGATTCTGCTGGAGCTCTGAATAGCAGTTTTCAAACTTCAAATAAAGGGTTTATATAGCTATATATATCAATTTGCATCTGAAATAAACAAGAGAAACACTTATTCGAAGCTGTTTTCAAAAGTTATGTTTAACCTGAAATATTGTCTCAAACTGATTGTTCTCAGACTGAGAGAATGACGTTTTCCAAGATTCTGCTGGAGCTCTGAATAACAGTTTTCAAACATCAAATAAAGGGTTTATATAGCTATATATATCAATTTGCATCTGAAAAAAACAAGAGAAACACTCATTCGAAGCTGTTTTCAAAAGTTATGTTTAACATGAAATATTGTCTCAAACTGATGTTAAACGGTTTATATAGCTATATATATCAATTTGCATCTGAAATAAACAAGAGAAACACTTATTCGAAGCTGTTTTCAAAAGTTATGTTTAACCTGAAATATTGTCTCAAACTGATGTTCTCAGACTGAGAGAATGACGTTTTCCAAGATTCTGCTGGAGCTCTGAATAACAGTTTTCAAACATCAAATAAAGGGTTTATATAGCTATATATATCAATTTGCATCTGAAATAAACAAGAGAAACACTTATTCGAAGCTGTTTTCAAAGGATATGTTTAAGTGAGACCTTCTCTAAATGTGATGTATTCAGACTGAGATGTATTTGATGTCCAATCCCGCCACCTTGTGGTTCTTCTTTTTTATCAACATTTCTCTTTTTTTTTCCACAATGCAATTCCCCCAAGCACCCTACCTGGTGCACAAACCAAACACCACCATGTCTTCTCCTTTGAATTTGATTGACAGGTCCACCAGAACGGTCTTGTAGATACAGCATTGCGTTGTCTAGTCCGAGCGAGTCTCAGAATGTTTTCACAGTCTTGGAAGTAGTGAACGCGGGCTAAGATGCTGCTGGAGCTCTGAATAACAGTTTTCAAACATCAAATAAAGGGTTTATATAGCTATATATATCAATTTGCATCTGAAATAAACAAGAGAAAAACATATTCAAAGCTGTTTTCAAAAGTTATTTTTAACCTGAAATATTGTCTCAAACTGATGTTCTCAGACTGAGAGAATGACGTTTTCTAAGATTCTGCTGGAGCTCTGAATAGCAGTTTTCAAACATCAAATAAAGGGTTTATATAGCTATATATATCAATTTGCATCTGAAATAAACAAGAGAAACACTTATTCGAAGCTGTTTTCAAAAGTTATGTTTAACCTGAAACATTGTCTCAAACTGATGTTCTCAGACTGAGAGAATGACGTTTTCTAAGATTCTGCTGGAGCTCTGAATAGCAGTTTTCAAACATCAAATAAAGGGTTTATATAGCTATATATATCAATTTGCATCTGAAATAAACAAGAGAAACATTTATTCGAAGCTGTTTTCAAAAGTTATGTTTAACCTGAAATATTGTCTCAAACTGATCTTCTCAGACTGAGAGAATGACGTTTTCCAAGATTCTGCTGGAGCTCTGAATAACAGTTTTAAAACATCAAATAAAGGGTTTATATAGCTATATATATCAATTTGCATCTGAAATAAACAAGAGAAACACTTATTCGAAGCTGTTTTCAAAAGTTATGTTTAACCTGAAATATTGTCTCAAACTGATGTTCTCAGACTGAGAGAATGACGTTTTCTAAGATTCTGCTGGAGCTCTGAATAGCAGTTTTCAAACATCAAATAAAGGATTTATATAGCTATATATATCAATTTGCATCTGAAATAAACAAGAGAAAAACTTATTCAAAGCTGTTTTCAAAAGTTATGTTTAACCTGAAATATTGTCTCAAACTGATGTTCTCAGACTGAGAGAATGACGTTTTCTAAGATTCTGCTGGAGCTCTGAATAGCAGTTTTCAAACATCAAATGAAGGGTTTATATAGCTATATATATCAATTTGCATCTGGAATAAACAAGAGAAACATTTATTCGAAGCTGTTTTCAAAAGTCACGTTTAACCTGAAATATTGTCTCAAACTGATGTTCTCAGACTGAGAGAATGACGTTTTCTAAGATTCTGCTGGAGCTCTGAATAGCAGTTTTCAAACATCAAATAAAGGGTTTATATAGCTATATATAATTTGCATCTGAAATAAACAAGAGAAAAACATATTCAAAGCTGTTTTCAAAAGTTATTTTTAACCTGAAATATTGTCTCAAACTGATGTTCTCAGACTGAGAGAATGACGTTTTCTAAGATTCTGCTGGAGCTCTGAATAGCAGTTTTCAAACTTCAAATAAAGGGTTTATATAGCTATATATATCAATTTGCATCTGAAATAAACAAGAGAAACACTTATTCGAAGCTGTTTTCAAAAGTTATGTTTAACCTGAAATATTGTCTCAAACTGATTGTTCTCAGACTGAGAGAATGACGTTTTCCAAGATTCTGCTGGAGCTCTGAATAACAGTTTTCAAACATCAAATAAAGGGTTTATATAGCTATATATATCAATTTGCATCTGAAAAAAACAAGAGAAACACTTATTCGAAGCTGTTTTCAAAAGTTATGTTTAACATGAAATATTGTCTCAAACTGATGTTAAACGGTTTATATAGCTATATATATCAATTTGCATCTGAAATAAACAAGAGAAACACTTATTCGAAGCTGTTTTCAAAAGTTATGTTTAACCTGAAATATTGTCTCAAACTGATGTTCTCAGACTGAGAGAATGACGTTTTCCAAGATTCTGCTGGAGCTCTGAATAACAGTTTTCAAACATCAAATAAAGGGTTTATATAGCTATATATATCAATTTGCATCTGAAATAAACAAGAGAAACACTTATTCGAAGCTGTTTTCAAAGGATATGTTTAAGTGAGACCTTCTCTAAATGTGATGTATTCAGACTGAGATGTATTTGATGTCCAATCCCGCCACCTTGTGGTTCTTCTTTTTTATCAACATTTCTCTTTTTTTTTCCACAATGCAATTCCCCCAAGCACCCTACCTGGTGCACAAACCAAACACCACCATGTCTTCTCCTTTGAATTTGATTGACAGGTCCACCAGAACGGTCTTGTAGATACAGCATTGCGTTGTCTAGTCCGAGCGAGTCTCAGAATGTTTTCACAGTCTTGGAAGTAGTGAACGCGGGCTAAGATGCTGCTGGAGCTCTGAATAACAGTTTTCAAACATCAAATAAAGGGTTTATATAGCTATATATATCAATTTGCATCTGAAATAAACAAGAGAAAAACATATTCAAAGCTGTTTTCAAAAGTTATTTTTAACCTGAAATATTGTCTCAAACTGATGTTCTCAGACTGAGAGAATGACGTTTTCTAAGATTCTGCTGGAGCTCTGAATAGCAGTTTTCAAACATCAAATAAAGGGTTTATATAGCTATATATATCAATTTGCATCTGAAATAAACAAGAGAAACACTTATTCGAAGCTGTTTTCAAAAGTTATGTTTAACCTGAAACATTGTCTCAAACTGATGTTCTCAGACTGAGAGAATGACGTTTTCTAAGATTCTGCTGGAGCTCTGAATAGCAGTTTTCAAACATCAAATAAAGGGTTTATATAGCTATATATATCAATTTGCATCTGAAATAAACAAGAGAAACATTTATTCGAAGCTGTTTTCAAAAGTTATGTTTAACCTGAAATATTGTCTCAAACTGATCTTCTCAGACTGAGAGAATGACGTTTTCCAAGATTCTGCTGGAGCTCTGAATAACAGTTTTAAAACATCAAATAAAGGGTTTATATAGCTATATATATCAATTTGCATCTGAAATAAACAAGAGAAACACTTATTCGAAGCTGTTTTCAAAAGTTATGTTTAACCTGAAATATTGTCTCAAACTGATGTTCTCAGACTGAGAGAATGACGTTTTCTAAGATTCTGCTGGAGCTCTGAATAGCAGTTTTCAAACATCAAATAAAGGATTTATATAGCTATATATATCAATTTGCATCTGAAATAAACAAGAGAAAAACTTATTCAAAGCTGTTTTCAAAAGTTATGTTTAACCTGAAATATTGTCTCAAACTGATGTTCTCAGACTGAGAGAATGACGTTTTCTAAGATTCTGCTGGAGCTCTGAATAGCAGTTTTCAAACATCAAATGAAGGGTTTATATAGCTATATATATCAATTTGCATCTGGAATAAACAAGAGAAACATTTATTCGAAGCTGTTTTCAAAAGTCACGTTTAACCTGAAATATTGTCTCAAACTGATGTTCTCAGACTGAGAGAATGACGTTTTCTAAGATTCTGCTGGAGCTCTGAATAGCAGTTTTCAAACATCAAATAAAGGGTTTATATAGCTATATATATCAATTTGCATCTGAAATAAACAAGAGAAACACTTATTCGAAGCTGTTTTCAAAGGATATGTTTAAGTGAGACCTTCTCTAAATGTGATGTATTCAGACTGAGATGTATTTGATGTCCAATCCCGCCACCTTGTGGTTCTTCTTTTTTATCAACATTTCTCTTTTTTTTTCCACAATGCAATTCCCCCAAGCACCCTACCTGGTGCACAAACCAAACACCACCATGTCTTCTCCTTTGAATTTGATTGACAGGTCCACCAGAACGGTCTTGTAGATACAGCATTGCGTTGTCTAGTCCGAGCGAGTCTCAGAATGTTTTCACAGTCTTGGAAGTAGTGAACGCGGGCTAAGATGCTGCTGGAGCTCTGAATAACAGTTTTCAAACATCAAGTAAAGGGTTTATATAGCTATATATAATTTGCATCTGAAATAAACAAGAGAAAAACATATTCAAAGCTGTTTTCAAAAGTTATTTTTAACCTGAAATATTTTCTCAAACTGATGTTCTCAGACTGAGAGAATGACGTTTTCTAAGATTCTGCTGGAGCTCTGAATAGCAGTTTTCAAACTTCAAATAAAGGGTTTATATAGCTATATATATCAATTTGCATCTGAAATAAACAAGAGAAACACTTATTCGAAGCTGTTTTCAAAAGTTATGTTTAACCTGAAACATTGTCTCAAACTGATGTTCTCAGACTGAGAGAATGACGTTTTCTAAGATTCTGCTGGAGCTCTGAATAGCAGTTTTCAAACATCAAATAAAGGGTTTATATAGCTATATATATCAATTTGCATCTGAAATAAACAAGAGAAAAACATTTATTCGAAGCTTTTTTCAAAAGTTATGTTTAACCTGAAATATTGTCTCAAACTGATCTTCTCAGACTGAGAGAATGACATTTTCCAAGATTCTGCTGGAGCTCTGAATAACAGTTTTAAAACATCAAATAAAGGGTTTATATAGCTATATATATCAATTTGCATCTGAAATAAACAAGAGAAACACTTATTCGAAGCTGTTTTCAAAAGTTATGTTTAACCTGAAACATTGTCTCAAACTGATGTTCTCAGACTGAGAGAATGACGTTTTCTAAGATTCTGCTGGAGCTCTGAATAGCAGTTTTCAAACATCAAATAAAGGGTTTATATAGCTATATATATCAATTTGCATCTGAAAAAAACAAGAGAAACACTTATTCGAAGCTGTTTTCAAAAGTTATGTTTAACATGAAATATTGTCTCAAACTGATGTTAAACGGTTTATATAGCTATATATATCAATTTGCATCTGAAATAAACAAGAGAAACACTTATTCGAAGCTGTTTTCAAAAGTTATGTTTAACCTGAAATATTGTCTCAAACTGATGTTCTCAGACTGAGAGAATGACGTTTTCCAAGATTCTGCTGGAGCTCTGAATAACAGTTTTCAAACATCAAATAAAGGGTTTATATAGCTATATATATCAATTTGCATCTGAAATAAACAAGAGAAACACTTATTCGAAGCTGTTTTCAAAGGATATGTTTAAGTGAGACCTTCTCTAAATGTGATGTATTCAGACTGAGATGTATTTGATGTCCAATCCCGCCACCTTGTGGTTCTTCTTTTTTATCAACATTTCTCTTTTTTTTTCCACAATGCAATTCCCCCAAGCACCCTACCTGGTGCACAAACCAAACACCACCATGTCTTTTCCTTTGAATTTGATTGACAGGTCCACCAGAACGGTCTTGTAGATACAGCATTGCGTTGTCTAGTCCGAGCGAGTCTCAGAATGTTTTCACAGTCTTGGAAGTAGTGAACGCGGGCTAAGATGCTGCTGGAGCTCTGAATAACAGTTTTCAAACATCAAATAAAGGGTTTATATAGCTATATATATCAATTTGCATCTGAAATAAACAAGAGAAACACTTATTCGAAGCTGTTTTCAAAAGTTATGTTTAACCTGAAATATTGTCTCAAACTGATGTTCTCAGACTGAGAGAATGACGTTTTCTAAGATTCTGCTGGAGCTCTGAATAGCAGTTTTCAAACATCAAATAAAGGGTTTATATAGCTATATATATCAATTTGCATCTGAAATAAACAAGAGAAACACTTATTCGAAGCTGTTTTCAAAAGTTACGTTTAACCTGAAACATTGTCTCAAACTGATGTTCTCAGACTGAGAGAATGACGTTTTCTAAGATTCTGCTGGAGCTCTGAATAGCAGTTTTCAAACATCAAATAAAGGGTTTATATAGCTATATATATCAATTTGCATCTGAAATAAACAAGAGAAACATTTATTCAAAGCTGTTTTCAAAAGTTATGTTTAACCTGAAATATTGTCTCAAACTGATCTTCTCAGACTGAGAGAATGACGTTTTCCAAGATTCTGCTGGAGCTCTGAATAGCAGTTTTCAAACATCAAATAAAGGGTTTATATAGCTATATATATCATTTTCCATCTGAAATAAACAAGAGAAACACTTATTCGAAGCTGTTTTCAAAGGATATGTTTAAGTGAGACCTTCTCTAAATGTGATGTATTCAGACTGAGATGTATTTGATGTCCAATCCCGCCACCTTGTGGTTCTTCTTTTTTATCAACATTTCTCTTTTTTTTTCCACAATGCAATTCCCCCAAGCACCCTACCTGGTGCACAAACCAAACACCACCATGTCTTCTCCTTTGAATTTGATTGACAGGTCCACCAGAACGGTCTTGTAGATACAGCATTGCGTTGTCTAGTCCGAGCGAGTCTCAGAATGTTTTCACAGTCTTGGAAGTAGTGAACGCGGGCTAAGATGCTGCTGGAGCTCTGAATAACAGTTTTCAAACATCAAATAAAGGGTTTATATAGCTATATATAATTTGCATCTGAAATAAACAAGAGAAAAACATATTCAAAGCTGTTTTCAAAAGTTATTTTTAACCTGAAATATTGTCTCAAACTGATGTTCTCAGACTGAGAGAATGACGTTTTCTAAGATTCTGCTGGAGCTCTGAATAGCAGTTTTCAAACTTCAAATAAAGGGTTTATATAGCTATATATATCAATTTGCATCTGAAATAAACAAGAGAAACACTTATTCGAAGCTGTTTTCAAAAGTTATGTTTAACCTGAAATATTGTCTCAAACTGATTGTTCTCAGACTGAGAGAATGACGTTTTCCAAGATTCTGCTGGAGCTCTGAATAACAGTTTTCAAACATCAAATAAAGGGTTTATATAGCTATATATATCAATTTGCATCTGAAAAAAACAAGAGAAACACTTATTCGAAGCTGTTTTCAAAAGTTATGTTTAACATGAAATATTGTCTCAAACTGATGTTAAACGGTTTATATAGCTATATATATCAATTTGCATCTGAAATAAACAAGAGAAACACTTATTCGAAGCTGTTTTCAAAAGTTATGTTTAACCTGAAATATTGTCTCAAACTGATGTTCTCAGACTGAGAGAATGACGTTTTCCAAGATTCTGCTGGAGCTCTGAATAACAGTTTTCAAACATCAAATAAAGGGTTTATATAGCTATATATATCAATTTGCATCTGAAATAAACAAGAGAAACACTTATTCGAAGCTGTTTTCAAAGGATATGTTTAAGTGAGACCTTCTCTAAATGTGATGTATTCAGACTGAGATGTATTTGATGTCCAATCCCGCCACCTTGTGGTTCTTCTTTTTTATCAACATTTCTCTTTTTTTTTCCACAATGCAATTCCCCCAAGCACCCTACCTGGTGCACAAACCAAACACCACCATGTCTTCTCCTTTGAATTTGATTGACAGGTCCACCAGAACGGTCTTGTAGATACAGCATTGCGTTGTCTAGTCCGAGCGAGTCTCAGAATGTTTTCACAGTCTTGGAAGTAGTGAACGCGGGCTAAGATGCTGCTGGAGCTCTGAATAACAGTTTTCAAACATCAAATAAAGGGTTTATATAGCTATATATATCAATTTGCATCTGAAATAAACAAGAGAAAAACATATTCAAAGCTGTTTTCAAAAGTTATTTTTAACCTGAAATATTGTCTCAAACTGATGTTCTCAGACTGAGAGAATGACGTTTTCTAAGATTCTGCTGGAGCTCTGAATAGCAGTTTTCAAACATCAAATAAAGGGTTTATATAGCTATATATATCAATTTGCATCTGAAATAAACAAGAGAAACACTTATTCGAAGCTGTTTTCAAAAGTTATGTTTAACCTGAAACATTGTCTCAAACTGATGTTCTCAGACTGAGAGAATGACGTTTTCTAAGATTCTGCTGGAGCTCTGAATAGCAGTTTTCAAACATCAAATAAAGGGTTTATATAGCTATATATATCAATTTGCATCTGAAATAAACAAGAGAAACATTTATTCGAAGCTGTTTTCAAAAGTTATGTTTAACCTGAAATATTGTCTCAAACTGATCTTCTCAGACTGAGAGAATGACGTTTTCCAAGATTCTGCTGGAGCTCTGAATAACAGTTTTAAAACATCAAATAAAGGGTTTATATAGCTATATATATCAATTTGCATCTGAAATAAACAAGAGAAACACTTATTCGAAGCTGTTTTCAAAAGTTATGTTTAACCTGAAATATTGTCTCAAACTGATGTTCTCAGACTGAGAGAATGACGTTTTCTAAGATTCTGCTGGAGCTCTGAATAGCAGTTTTCAAAAATCAAATAAAGGATTTATATAGCTATATATATCAATTTGCATCTGAAATAAACAAGAGAAAAACTTATTCAAAGCTGTTTTCAAAAGTTATGTTTAACCTGAAATATTGTCTCAAACTGATGTTCTCAGACTGAGAGAATGACGTTTTCTAAGATTCTGCTGGAGCTCTGAATAGCAGTTTTCAAACATCAAATGAAGGGTTTATATAGCTATATATATCAATTTGCATCTGGAATAAACAAGAGAAACATTTATTCGAAGCTGTTTTCAAAAGTCACGTTTAACCTGAAATATTGTCTCAAACTGATGTTCTCAGACTGAGAGAATGACGTTTTCTAAGATTCTGCTGGAGCTCTGAATAGCAGTTTTCAAACATCAAATAAAGGGTTTATATAGCTATATATAATTTGCATCTGAAATAAACAAGAGAAAAACATATTCAAAGCTGTTTTCAAAAGTTATTTTTAACCTGAAATATTGTCTCAAACTGATGTTCTCAGACTGAGAGAATGACGTTTTCTAAGATTCTGCTGGAGCTCTGAATAGCAGTTTTCAAACTTCAAATAAAGGGTTTATATAGCTATATATATCAATTTGCATCTGAAATAAACAAGAGAAACACTTATTCGAAGCTGTTTTCAAAAGTTATGTTTAACCTGAAATATTGTCTCAAACTGATTGTTCTCAGACTGAGAGAATGACGTTTTCCAAGATTCTGCTGGAGCTCTGAATAACAGTTTTCAAACATCAAATAAAGGGTTTATATAGCTATATATATCAATTTGCATCTGAAAAAAACAAGAGAAACACTTATTCGAAGCTGTTTTCAAAAGTTATGTTTAACATGAAATATTGTCTCAAACTGATGTTAAACGGTTTATATAGCTATATATATCAATTTGCATCTGAAATAAACAAGAGAAACACTTATTCGAAGCTGTTTTCAAAAGTTATGTTTAACCTGAAATATTGTCTCAAACTGATGTTCTCAGACTGAGAGAATGACGTTTTCCAAGATTCTGCTGGAGCTCTGAATAACAGTTTTCAAACATCAAATAAAGGGTTTATATAGCTATATATATCAATTTGCATCTGAAATAAACAAGAGAAACACTTATTCGAAGCTGTTTTCAAAGGATATGTTTAAGTGAGACCTTCTCTAAATGTGATGTATTCAGACTGAGATGTATTTGATGTCCAATCCCGCCACCTTGTGGTTCTTCTTTTTTATCAACATTTCTCTTTTTTTTTCCACAATGCAATTCCCCCAAGCACCCTACCTGGTGCACAAACCAAACACCACCATGTCTTCTCCTTTGAATTTGATTGACAGGTCCACCAGAACGGTCTTGTAGATACAGAATTGCGTTGTCTAGTCCGAGCGAGTCTCAGAATGTTTTCACAGTCTTGGAAGTAGTGAACGCGGGCTAAGATGCTGCTGGAGCTCTGAATAACAGTTTTCAAACATCAAATAAAGGGTTTATATAGCTATATATATCAATTTGCATCTGAAATAAACAAGAGAAAAACATATTCAAAGCTGTTTTCAAAAGTTATTTTTAACCTGAAATATTGTCTCAAACTGATGTTCTCAGACTGAGAGAATGACGTTTTCTAAGATTCTGCTGGAGCTCTGAATAGCAGTTTTCAAACATCAAATAAAGGGTTTATATAGCTATATATATCAATTTGCATCTGAAATAAACAAGAGAAACACTTATTCGAAGCTGTTTTCAAAAGTTATGTTTAACCTGAAACATTGTCTCAAACTGATGTTCTCAGACTGAGAGAATGACGTTTTCTAAGATTCTGCTGGAGCTCTGAATAGCAGTTTTCAAACATCAAATAAAGGGTTTATATAGCTATATATGTCAATTTGCATCTGAAATAAACAAGAGAAACATTTATTCGAAGCTGTTTTCAAAAGTTATGTTTAACCTGAAATATTGTCTCAAACTGATGTTCTCAGACTGAGAGAATGACGTTTTCCAAGATTCTGCTGGAGCTCTGAATAACAGTTTTAAAACATCAAATAAAGGGTTTATATAGCTATATATATCAATTTGCATCTGAAATAAACAAGAGAAACACTTATTCGAAGCTGTTTTCAAAAGTTATGTTTAACCTGAAATATTGTCTCAAACTGATGTTCTCAGACTGAGAGAATGACGTTTTCTAAGATTCTGCTGGAGCTCTGAATAGCAGTTTTCAAACATCAAATAAAGGATTTATATAGCTATATATATCAATTTGCATCTGAAATAAACAAGAGAAAAACTTATTCAAAGCTGTTTTTAAAAGTTATGTTTAACCTGAAATATTGTCTCAAACTGATGTTCTCAGACTGAGAGAATGACGTTTTCTAAGATTCTGCTGGAGCTCTGAATAGCAGTTTTCAAACATCAAATAAAGGGTTTATATAGCTATATATATCAATTTGCATCTGAAATAAACAAGAGAAACATTTATTCGAAGCTGTTTTCAAAAGTTATGTTTAACCTGAAATATTGTCTCAAACTGATGTTCTCAGACTGAGAGAATGACGTTTTCTAAGATTCTGCTGGAGCTCTGAATAGCAGTTTTCAAACATCAAATAAAGGATTTATATAGCTATATATATCAATTTGCATCTGAAATAAACAAGAGAAAAACTTATTCAAAGCTGTTTTCAAAAGTTATGTTTAACCTGAAATATTGTCTCAAACTGATGTTCTCAGACTGAGAGAATGACGTTTTCTAAGATTCTGCTGGAGCTCTGAATAGCAGTTTTCAAACATCAAATAAAGAGTTTATATAGCTATATATATCAATTTGCATCTGGAATAAACAAGAGAAACATTTATTCGAAGCTGTTTTCAAAAGTCACGTTTAACCTGAAATATTGTCTCAAACTGATGTTCTCAGACTGAGAGAATGACGTTTTCTAAGATTCTGCTGGAGCTCTGAATAGCAGTTTTCAAACATCAAATAAAGGGTTTATATAGCTATATATATCAATTTGCATCTGAAATAAACAAGAGAAACACTTATTCGAAGCTGTTTTCAAAAGTTATGTTTAACCTGAAACATTGTCTCAAACTGATGTTCTCAGACTGAGAGAATGACGTTTTCTAAGATTCTGCTGGAGCTCTGAATAGCAGTTTTCAAACATCAAATAAAGGGTTTATATAGCTATATATATCATTTTCCATCTGAAATAAACAAGAGAAACACTTATTCGAAGCTGTTTTCAAAAGTTATGGTTAACCTGAAATATTGTCTCAAACTGATGTTCTCAGACTGAGAGAATGACGTTTTCTAAGATTCTGCTGGAGCTCTGAATAGCAGTTTTCAAACATCAAATAAAGGGTTTATATAGCTATATATATCAATTTGCATCTGAAATAAACAAGAGAAACACTTATTCGAAGCTGTTTTCAAAAGTTATGTTTAACCTGAAACATTGTCTCAAACTGATGTTCTCAGACTGAGAGAATGACGTTTTCTAAGATTCTGCTGGAGCTCTGAATAGCAGTTTTCAAACATCAAATAAAGGGTTTATATAGCTATATATATCAATTTGCATCTGAAATAATCAAGAGAAACACTTATTCGAAGCTGTTTTCAAAAGTTATGTTTAACCTGAAATATTGTCTCAAACTGATGTTCTCAGATTGAGAGAATGACGTTTTCTAAGATTCTGCTGGAGCTCTGAATAGCAGTTTTCAAACATCAAATAAAGGGCTTATATAGCTATATATATCAATTTGCATCTGAAATAAACAAGAGAAACACTTATTCGAAGCTGTTTTCAAAAGTTATGTTTAACCTGAAACATTGTCTCAAACTGATGTTCTCAGACTGAGAGAATGACGTTTTCTAAGATTCTGCTGGAGCTCTGAATAGCAGTTTTCAAACATCAAATAAAGGGTTTATATAGCTATATATATCAATTTGCATCTGAAATAAACAAGAGAAACATTTATTCGAAGCTGTTTTCAAAAGTTATGTTTAACCTGAAATATTGTCTCAAACTGATCTTCTCAGACTGAGAGAATGACGTTTTCCAAGATTCTGCTGGAGCTCTGAATAACAGTTTTAAAACATCAAATAAAGGGTTTATATAGCTATATATATCAATTTGCATCTGAAATAAACAAGAGAAACACTTATTCGAAGCTGTTTTCAAAAGTTATGTTTAACCTGAAATATTGTCTCAAACTGATGTTCTCAGACTGAGAGAATGACGTTTTCTAAGATTCTGCTGGAGCTCTGAATAGCAGTTTTCAAACATCAAATAAAGGGTTTATATAGCTATATATATCAATTTGCATCCGAAATAAACAAGAAAAACACTTATTCAAAGCTGTTTTCAAAAGTTATGTTTAACCTGAAATATTGTCTCAAACTGATGTTCTCAGACTGAGAGAATGACGTTTTCTAAGATTCTGCTGGAGCTCTGAATAGCAGTTTTCAAACATCAAATTAAGGGTTTATATAGCTATATATATATCAATTTGCATCTGAAATAAACAAGAGAAACACTTATTCGAAGCTGTTTTCAAAAGTTATGTTTAACCTGAAATATTGTCTCAAACTGATGTTCTCAGACTGAGAGAATGACGTTTTCTAAGATTCTGCTGGAGCTCTGAATAGCAGTTTTCAAACATCAAATAAAGGGTTTATATAGCTATATATATCAATTTGCATCTGAAATAAACAAGAGAAACACTTATTCGAAGCTGTTTTCAAAAGTTATGTTTAACCTGAAACATTGTCTCAAACTGATGTTCTCAGACTGAGAGAATGACGTTTTCTAAGATTCTGCTGGAGCTCTGAATAGCAGTTTTCAAACATCAAATAAAGGGTTTATATAGCTATATATATCAATTTGCATCTGAAATAAACAAGAGAAACATTTATTCTAAGCTGTTTTCAAAAGTTATGTTTAACCTGAAATATTGTCTCAAACTGATCTTCTCAGACTGAGAGAATGACGTTTTCCAAGATTCTGCTGGAGCTCTGAATAACAGTTTTAAAACATCAAATAAAGGGTTTATATAGCTATATATATCAATTTGCATCTGAAATAAACAAGAGAAACACTTATTCGAAGCTGTTTTCAAAAGTTATGTTTAACCTGAAATATTGTCTCAAACTAATGTTCTCAGACTGAGAGAATGACGTTTTCCAAGATTCTGCTGGAGCTCTGAATAGCAGTTTTCAAACATCAAATAAAGTGTTTATATAGCTATATATATCATTTTCCATCTGAAATAAACAAGAGAAACACTTATTCGAAGCTGTTTTCAAAAGTTACGTTTAACCTGAAATATTGTCTCAAACTGATGTTCTCAGACTGAGAGAATGACGTTTTCTAAGATTCTGCTGGAGCTCTGAATAGCAGTTTTCAAACATCAAATAAAGGGTTTATATAGCTATATATATCAATTTGCATCTGAAATAAACAAGAGAAACATTTATTCCAAGCTGTTTTCAAAAGTTATGTTTAACCTGAAATATTGTCTCAAATTGATGTTCTGAGACTGAGAGAATGACGTTTTCTAAGATTCTGCTGGAGCTCTGTATAGCAGTTTTCAAACATCAAATAAAGGGTTTATATAGCTATATATATCAATTTGCATCTGAAATAAACAAGAAAAAAACTTATTCAAAGCTGTTTTCATAAGTTATGTTTAACCTGAAATATTGTCTCAAACTGATGTTCTCAGACTGAGAGAATGACGTTTTCTAAGATTCTGCTGGAGCTCTGAATAGCAGTTTTCAAACATCAAATAAAGGGTTTGTATAGCTATATATATCAATTTGCATCTGAAATAAACAAGAGAAACACTTATTCGAAGCTGTTTTCAAAAGTTATGTTTAACCTGAAACATTGTCTCAAACTGATGTTCTCAGACTGAGAGAATGACGTTTTCCAAGATTCTGCTGGAGCTCTGAATAACCGTTTTCAAACATCAAATAAAGGGTTGATATAGCTATTAGATCAATTTGCATCTGAAATAAACAAGAGAAACACTTATTCGAAGCTGTTTTCAAAAGTTATGTTTAACCTGAAATATTGTCTCAAACTGATGTTCTCAGACTGAGAGAATGACGTTTTCAAAGATTCTGCTGGAGCTCTGAATAGCAGTTTTCAAACATCAAATAAAGGGTTTATATAGCTATATATATCATTTTCCATCTGAAATAAACAAGAGAAACACTTATTCGAAGCTGTTTTCAAAAGTTATGGTTAACCTGAAATATTGTCTCAAACTGATGTTCTCAGACTGAGAGAATGAGGTTTTCTAAGATTCTGCTGGAGCTCTGAATAGCAGTTTTCAAACATCAAATAAAGGGTTTATATAGCTATATATATCTATTTGCATCTGAAATAAACAAGAGAAACACTTATTCGAAGCTGTTTTCAAAAGTTATGTTTAACCTGAAACATTGTCTCAAACTGATGTTCTCAGACTGAGAGAATGACGTTTTCTAAGATTCTGCTGGAGCTCTGAATAGCAGTTTTCAAACATCAAATAAAGGGTTTATATAGCTATATATATCAATTTGCATCTGAAATAAACAAGAGAAACATTTATTCGAAGCTGTTTTCAAAAGTTATGTTTAACCTGAAATATTGTCTCAAACTGATCTTCTCAGACTGAGACAATGATGTTTTCCAAGATTCTGCTGGAGCTCTGAATAACAGTTTTAAAACATCAAATAAAGGGTTTATATAGCTATATATATCAATTTGCATCTGAAATAAACAAGAGAAACACTTATTCGAAGCTGTTTTCAAAAGTTATGTTTAACCTGAAATATTGTCTCAAACTGATGTTCTCAGACTGAGAGAATGACGTTTTCTAAGATTCTGCTGGAGCTCTGAATAGCAGTTTTCAAACATCAAATAAAGGGTTTATATAGCTATATATATCAATTTGCATCTGAAATAAACAAAAGAAAAACTTATTCAAAGCTGTTTTCAAAAGTTATGTTTAACCTGAAATATTGTCTCAAACTGATTTTCTCAGACCGAGAGAATGACGTTTTCTAAGATTCTGCTGGAGCTCTGAATAGCAGTTTTCAAACATCAAATAAAGGGTTTATATAGCTATATATATCAATTTGCATCTGGAATAAACAAGAGAAACACTTATTCGAAGCTGTTTTCAAAAGTTATGTTTAACCTGAAATATTGTCTCAAACTGATGTTCTCAGACTGAGAGAATGACGTTTTCTAAGATTCTGCTGGAGCTCTGAATAGCAGTTTTCAAACATCAAATAAAGGGTTTATATAGCTATATATATCAATTTGCATCTGAAATAAACAAAAGAAAAACTTATTCAAAGCTGTTTTCAAAAGTTATGTTTAACCTGAAATATTGTCTCAAACTGATGTTCTCAGACCGAGAGAATGACGTTTTCTAAGATTCTGCTGGAGCTCTGAATAGCAGTTTTCAAACATCAAATAAAGGGTTTATATAGCTATATATATATCAATTTGCATCTGAAATAAACAAGAGAAACACTTATTCGAAGCTGTTTTCAAAAGTTATGTTTAACCTGAAATATTGTCTCAAACTGATGTTCTCAGACTGAGAGAATGACGTTTTCTAAGATTCTGCTGGAGCTCTGAATAGCAGTTTTCAAACATCAAATAAAGGGTTTATATAGCTATATATATCAATTTGCATCTGAAATAAACAAGAGAAACACTTATTCGAAGCTGGTTTCAAAAGTTATGTTTAACCTGAAATATTGTCTCAAACTGATGTTCTCAGACCGAGAGAATGACGTTTTCTAAGATTCTGCTGAAGCTCTGAATAGCAGTTTTCAAAGATCAAATAAAGGGATTATATAGCTATATATATCAATTTGCATCTGAAATAAACAAGAGAAACACTTATTCGAAGCTGTTTTCAAAAGTTATGTTTAACCTGAAATATTGTCTCAAACTGATTGTTCTCAGACTGAGAGAATGACGTTTTCCAAGATTCTGCTGGAGCTCTGAATAACAGTTTTCAAACATCAAATAAAGGGTTTATATAGCTATATATATCAATTTGCATCTGAAAAAAACAAGAGAAACACTTATTCGAAGCTGTTTTCAAAAGTTATGTTTAACATGAAATATTGTCTCAAACTGATGTTAAACGGTTTATATAGCTATATATATCAATTTGCATCTGAAATAAACAAGAGAAACACTTATTCGAAGCTGTTTTCAAAAGTTATGTTTAACCTGAAATATTGTCTCAAACTGATGTTCTCAGACTGAGAGAATGACGTTTTCCAAGATTCTGCTGGAGCTCTGAATAACAGTTTTCAAACATCAAATAAAGGGTTTATATAGCTATATATATCAATTTGCATCTGAAATAAACAAGAGAAACACTTATTCGAAGCTGTTTTCAAAGGATATGTTTAAGTGAGACCTTCTCTAAATGTGATGTATTCAGACTGAGATGTATTTGATGTCCAATCCCGCCACCTTGTGGTTCTTCTTTTTTATCAACATTTCTCTTTTTTTTCCACAATGCAATTCCCCCAAGCACCCTACCTGGTGCACAAACCAAACACCACCATGTCTTCTCCTTTGAATTTGATTGACAGGTCCACCAGAACGGTCTTGTAGATACAGCATTGCGTTGTCTAGTCCGAGCGAGTCTCAGAATGTTTTCACAGTCTTGGAAGTAGTGAACGCGGGCTAAGATGCTGCTGGAGCTCTGAATAACAGTTTTCAAACATCAAATAAAGGGTTTATATAGCTATATATATCAATTTGCATCTGAAATAAACAAGAGAAACACTTATTCGAAGCTGTTTTCAAAAGTTATGTTTAACCTGAAATATTGTCTCAAACTGATTGTTCTCAGACTGAGAGAATGACGTTTTCCAAGATTCTGCTGGAGCTCTGAATAACAGTTTTCAAACATCAAATAAAGGGTTTATATAGCTATATATATCAATTTGCATCTGAAAAAAACAAGAGAAACACTTATTCGAAGCTGTTTTCAAAAGTTATGTTTAACATGAAATATTGTCTCAAACTGATGTTAAACGGTTTATATAGCTATATATATCAATTTGCATCTGAAATAAACAAGAGAAACACTTATTCGAAGCTGTTTTCAAAAGTTATGTTTAACCTGAAATATTGTCTCAAACTGATGTTCTCAGACTGAGAGAATGACGTTTTCCAAGATTCTGCTGGAGCTCTGAATAACAGTTTTCAAACATCAAATAAAGGGTTTATATAGCTATATATATCAATTTGCATCTGAAATAAACAAGAGAAACACTTATTCGAAGCTGTTTTCAAAGGATATGTTTAAGTGAGACCTTCTCTAAATGTGATGTATTCAGACTGAGATGTATTTGATGTCCAATCCCGCCACCTTGTGGTTCTTCTTTTTTATCAACATTTCTCTTTTTTTTCCCACAATGCAATTCCCCCAAGCACCCTACCTGGTGCACAAACCAACACCACCATGTCTTCTCCTTTGAATTTGATTGACAGGTCCACCAGAACGGTCTTGTAGATACAGCATTGCGTTGTCTAGTCCGAGCGAGTCTCAGAATGTTTTCACAGTCTTGGAAGTAGTGAACGCGGGCTAAGATGCTGCTGGAGCTCTGAATAACAGTTTTCAAACATCAAATAAAGGGTTTATATAGCTATATATATCAATTTGCATCTGAAATAAACAAGAGAAACACTTATTCGAAGCTGTTTTCAAAAGTAATGTTTAACCTGAAATATTGTCTCAAACTGATGTTCTCAGACTGAGAGAATGACGTTTTCTAAGATTCTGCTGGAGCTCTGAATAGCAGTTTTCAAACATCAAATAAAGGGTTTATATAGCTATATATATCAATTTGCATCTGAAATAAACAAGAGAAACACTTATTCGAAGCTGTTTTCAAAAGTTATGTTTAACCTGAAACATTGTCTCAAACTGATGTTCTCAGACTGAGAGAATGACGTTTTCTAAGATTCTGCTGGAGCTCTGAATAGCAGTTTTCAAACATCAAATAAAGGGTTTATATAGCTATATATATCAATTTGCATCTGAAATAAACAAAAGAAAAACTTATTCAAAGCTGTTTTCAAAAGTTATGTTTAACCTGAAATATTGTCTCAAACTGATGTTCTCAGACCGAGAGAATGACGTTTTCTAAGATTCTGCTGAAGCTCTGAATAGCAGTTTTCAAAGATCAAATAAAGGGTTTATATAGCTATATATATCAATTTGCATCTGAAATAAACAAGAGAAACACTTATTCGAAGCTGTTTTCAAAAGTTATGTTTAACCTGAAATATTGTCTCAAACTGATTGTTCTCAGACTGAGAGAATGACGTTTTCCAAGATTCTGCTGGAGCTCTGAATAACAGTTTTCAAACATCAAATAAAGGGTTTATATAGCTATATATATCAATTTGCATCTGAAAAAAACAAGAGAAACACTTATTCGAAGCTGATTTCAAAAGTTATGTTTAACATGAAATATTGTCTCAAACTGATGATAAACGGTTTATATAGCTATATATATCAATTTGCATCTGAAATAAACAAGAGAAACACTTATTCGAAGCTGTTTTCAAAAGTTATGTTTAACCTGAAATATTGTCTCAAACTGATGTTCTCAGACTGAGAGAATGACGTTTTCCAAGATTCTGCTGGAGCTCTGAATAACAGTTTTCAAACATCAAATAAAGGGTTTATATAGCTACATATATCAATTTGCATCTGAAATAAACAAGAGAAACACTTATTCGAAGCTGTTTTCAAAGGATATGTTTAAGTGAGACCTTCTCTAAATGTGATGTATTCAGACTGAGATGTATTTGATGTCCAATCCCGCCACCTTGTGGTTATTCTTTTTTATCAACATTTCTCTTTTTTTTCCACAATGCAATTCCCCCAAGCACCCTACCTGGTGCACAAACCAAACACCACCATGTCTTCTCCTTTGAATTTGATTGACAGGTCCACCAGAACGGTCTTGTAGATACAGCATTGCGTTGTCTAGTCCGAGCGAGTCTCAGAATGTTTTCACAGTCTTGGAAGTAGTGAACGCGGGCTAAGATGCTGCTGGAGCTCTGAATAACAGTTTTCAAACATCAAATAAAGGGTTTATATAGCTATATATATCAATTTGCATCTGAAATAAACAAGAGAAACACTTATTCGAAGCTGTTTTCAAAAGTTATGTTTAACCTGAAATATTGTCTCAAACTGATTGTTCTCAGACTGAGAGAATGACGTTTTCCAAGATTCTGCTGGAGCTCTGAATAACAGTTTTCAAACATCAAATAAAGGGTTTATATAGCTATATATATCAATTTGCATCTGAAATAAACAAGAGAAACACTTATTCGAAGCTGTTTTCAAAAGTTATGTTTAACCTGAAATATTGTCTCAAACTAATGTTCTCAGACTGAGAGAATGACGTTTTCCAAGATTCTGCTGGAGCTCTGAATAGCAGTTTTCAAACATCAAATAAAGTGTTTATATAGCTATATATATCATTTTCCATCTGAAATAAACAAGAGAAACACTTATTCGAAGCTGTTTTCAAAAGTTACGTTTAACCTGAAATATTGTCTCAAACTGATGTTCTCAGACTGAGAGAATGACGTTTTCTAAGATTCTGCTGGAGCTCTGAATAGCAGTTTTCAAACATCAAATAAAGGGTTTATATAGCTATATATATCAATTTGCATCTGAAATAAACAAGAGAAACATTTATTCCAAGCTGTTTTCAAAAGTTATGTTTAACCTGAAATATTGTCTCAAATTGATGTTCTGAGACTGAGAGAATGACGTTTTCTAAGATTCTGCTGGAGCTCTGTATAGCAGTTTTCAAACATCAAATAAAGAGTTTATATAGCTATATATATCAATTTGCATCTGAAATAAACAAGAAAAAAACTTATTCAAAGCTGTTTTCATAAGTTATGTTTAACCTGAAATATTGTCTCAAACTGATGTTCTCAGACTGAGAGAATGACGTTTTCTAAGATTCTGCTGGAGCTCTGAATAGCAGTTTTCAAACATCAAATAAAGGGTTTGTATAGCTATATATATCAATTTGCATCTGAAATAAACAAGAGAAACACTTATTCGAAGCTGTTTTCAAAAGTTATGTTTAACCTGAAACATTGTCTCAAACTGATGTTCTCAGACTGAGAGAATGACGTTTTCCAAGATTCTGCTGGAGCTCTGAATAACCGTTTTCAAACATCAAATAAAGGGTTGATATAGCTATTAGATCAATTTGCATCTGAAATAAACAAGAGAAACACTTATTCGAAGCTGTTTTCAAAAGTTATGTTTAACCTGAAATATTGTCTCAAACTGATGTTCTCAGACTGAGAGAATGACGTTTCCAAAGATTCTGCTGGAGCTCTGAATAGCAGTTTTCAAACATCAAATAAAGGGTTTATATAGCTATATATATCATTTTCCATCTGAAATAAACAAGAGAAACACTTATTCGAAGCTGTTTTCAAAAGTTATGGTTAACCTGAAATATTGTCTCAAACTGATGTTCTCAGACTGAGAGAATGAGGTTTTCTAAGATTCTGCTGGAGCTCTGAATAGCAGTTTTCAAACATCAAATAAAGGGTTTATATAGCTATATATATCTATTTGCATCTGAAATAAACAAGAGAAACACTTATTCGAAGCTGTTTTCAAAAGTTATGTTTAACCTGAAACATTGTCTCAAACTGATGTTCTCAGACTGAGAGAATGACGTTTTCTAAGATTCTGCTGGAGCTCTGAATAGCAGTTTTCAAACATCAAATAAAGGGTTTATATAGCTATATATATCAATTTGCATCTGAAATAAACAAGAGAAACATTTATTCGAAGCTGTTTTCAAAAGTTATGTTTAACCTGAAATATTGTCTCAAACTGATCTTCTCAGACTGAGACAATGATGTTTTCCAAGATTCTGCTGGAGCTCTGAATAACAGTTTTAAAACATCAAATAAAGGGTTTATATAGCTATATATATCAATTTGCATCTGAAATAAACAAGAGAAACACTTATTCGAAGCTGTTTTCAAAAGTTATGTTTAACCTGAAATATTGTCTCAAACTGATGTTCTCAGACTGAGAGAATGACGTTTTCTAAGATTCTGCTGGAGCTCTGAATAGCAGTTTTCAAACATCAAATAAAGGGTTTATATAGCTATATATATCAATTTTCATCTGAAATAAACAAAAGAAAAACTTATTCAAAGCTGTTTTCAAAAGTTATGTTTAACCTGAAATATTGTCTCAAACTGATGTTCTCAGACCGAGAGAATGACGTTTTCTAAGATTCTGCTGGAGCTCTGAATAGCAGTTTTCAAACATCAAATAAAGGGTTTATATAGCTATATATATCAATTTGCATCTGGAATAAACAAGAGAAACACTTATTCGAAGCTGTTTTCAAAAGTTATGTTTAACCTGAAATATTGTCTCAAACTGATGTTCTCAGACTGAGAGAATGACGTTTTCTAAGATTCTGCTGGAGCTCTGAATAGCAGTTTTCAAACATCAAATAAAGGGTTTATATAGCTATATATATCAATTTGCATCTGAAATAAACAAAAGAAAAACTTATTCAAAGCTGTTTTCAAAAGTTATGTTTAACCTGAAATATTGTCTCAAACTGATGTTCTCAGACTGAGAGAATGACGTTTTCTAAGATTCTGCTGGAGCTCTGAATAGCAGTTTTCAAACATCAAATAAAGGGTTTATATAGCTATATGTAACAATTTGCATCTGAAATAAACAAGAGAAACATTTATTCGAAGCTGTTTTCAAAAGTTATGTTTAACAGGAAATACTGTCTCAAACTGATGTTCTCAGACTGAGAGAATGACGTTTTCTAAGATTCTGCTGGAGCTCTGAATAACAGTTTTCAAACATCAAATAAAGGGTTTATATAGCTATATATATATCAATTTGCATCTGAAATAAACAAGAGAAACACTTATTCAAAGCTGTTTTCAAAAGTTATGTTTAACCTGAAATATTGTCTCAAACTGATGTTCTCAGACTGAGAGAATGACGTTTTCTAAGATTCTGCTGGAGCTCTGAATAGCAGTTTTCAAACATCAAATAAAGGGTTTATATAGCTATATATATCAATTTGCATCTGAAATAAACAAGAGAAACATTTATTCCAAGCTGTTTTCAAAAGTTATGTTTAACCTGAAATATTGTCTCAAATTGATGTTCTGAGACTGAGAGAATGACGTTTTCTAAGATTCTGCTGGAGCTCTGTATAGCAGTTTTCAAACATCAAATAAAGGGTTTATATAGCTATATATATCAATTTGCATCTGAAATAAACAAGAAAAAAACTTATTCAAAGCTGTTTTCATAAGTTATGTTTAACCTGAAATATTGTCTCAAACTGATGTTCTCAGACTGAGAGAATGACGTTTTCTAAGATTCTGCTGGAGCTCTGAATAGCAGTTTTCAAACATCAAATAAAGGGTTTGTATAGCTATATATATCAATTTGCATCTGAAATAAACAAGAGAAACACTTATTCGAAGCTGTTTTCAAAAGTTATGTTTAACCTGAAACATTGACTCAAACTGATGTTCTCAGACTGAGAGAATGACGTTTTCTAAGATTCTGCTGGAGCTCTGAATAGCAGTTTTCAAACATCAAATAAAGGGTTTATATAGCTATATATATCAATTTGCATCTGAAATAAACAAGAGAAACATTTATTCGAAGCTGTTTTCAAAAGTTATGTTTAACCTGAAATATTGTCTCAAACTGATGTTCTCAGACTGAGAGAATGACGTTTTCTAAGATTCTGCTGGAGCTCTGAATAGCAGTTTTCAAACATCAAATAAAGGGTTTATATAGCTATATATATCAATTTGCATCTGAAATAAACAAGAGAAACACTTATTCGAAGCTGGTTTCAAAAGTTATGTTTAACCTGAAATATTGTCTCAAACTGATGTTCTCAGACCGAGAGAATGACGTTTTCTAAGATTCTGCTGAAGCTCTGAATAGCAGTTTTCAAAGATCAAATAAAGGGTTTATATAGCTATATATATCAATTTGCATCTGAAATAAACAAGAGAAACACTTATTCGAAGCTGTTTTCAAAAGTTATGTTTAACCTGAAATATTGTCTCAAACTGATTGTTCTCAGACTGAGAGAATGACGTTTTCCAAGATTCTGCTGGAGCTCTGAATAACAGTTTTCAAACATCAAATAAAGGGTTTATATAGCTATATATATCAATTTGCATCTGAAAAAAACAAGAGAAACACTTATTCGAAGCTGTTTTCAAAAGTTATGTTTAACATGAAATATTGTCTCAAACTGATGTTAAACGGTTTATATAGCTATATATATCAATTTGCATCTGAAATAAACAAGAGAAACACTTATTCGAAGCTGTTTTCAAAAGTTATGTTTAACCTGAAATATTGTCTCAAACTGATGTTCTCAGACTGAGAGAATGACGTTTTCCAAGATTCTGCTGGAGCTCTGAATAACAGTTTTCAAACATCAAATAAAGGGTTTATATAGCTATATATATCAATTTGCATCTGAAATAAACAAGAGAAACACTTATTCGAAGCTGTTTTCAAAGGATATGTTTAAGTGAGACCTTCTCTAAATGTGATGTATTCAGACTGAGATGTATTTGATGTCCAATCCCGCCACCTTGTGGTTCTACTTTTTTATCAACATTTCTCTTTTTTTTTCCACAATGCAATTCCCCCAAGCACCCTACCTGGTGCACAAACCAAACACCACCATGTCTTCTCCTTTGAATTTGATTGACAGGTCCACCAGAACGGTCTTGTAGATACAGCATTGCGTTGTCTAGTCCGAGCGAGTCTCAGAATGTTTTCACAGTCTTGGAAGTAGTGAACGCGGGCTAAGATGCTGCTGGAGCTCTGAATAACAGTTTTCAAACATCAAATAAAGGGTTTATATAGCTATATATATCAATTTGCATCTGAAATAAACAAGAGAAAAACATATTCAAAGCTGTTTTCAAAAATTATTTTTAACCTGAAATATTGTCTCAAACTGATGTTCTCAGACTGAGAGAATGACGTTTTCTAAGATTCTGCTGGAGCTCTGAATAGCAGTTTTCAAACTTCAAATAAAGGGTTTATATAGCTATATATATCAATTTGCATCTGAAATAAACAAGAGAAACACTTATTCGAAGCTGTTTTCAAAAGTTATGTTTAACCTGAAACATTGTCTCAAACTGATGTTCTCAGACTGAGAGAATGACGTTTTATAAGATTCTGCTGGAGCTCTGAATAGCAGTTTTCAAACATCAAATAAAGGGTTTATATAGCTATATATCAATTTGCATCTGAAATAAACAAGAGAAACATTTATTCGAAGCTGTTTTCAAAAGTTATGTTTAACCTGAAATATTGTCTCAAACTGATCTTCTCAGACTGAGAGAATGACGTTTTCCAAGATTCTGCTGGAGCTCTGAATAACAGTTTTAAAACTTCAAATAAAGGGTTTATATAGCTATATATATCAATTTGCATCTGAAATAAACAAGAGAAACACTTATTCGAAGCTGTTTTCAAAAGTTATGTTTAACCTGAAATATTGTCTCAAACTGATGTTCTCAGACTGAGAGAATGACGTTTTCCAAGATTCTGCTGGAGCTCTGAATAACCGTTTTCAAACATCAAATAAAGGGTTTATATAGCTATATATATATCAATTTGCATCTGAAATAAACAAGAGAAACACTTATTCGAAGCTGTTTTCAAAAGTTATGTTTAACCTGAAATATTGTCTCAAACTGATGTTCTCAGACTGAGAGAATGACGTTTTCTAAGATTCTGCTGGAGCTCTGAATAGCAGTTTTCAAACATCAAATAAAGGGTTTATATAGCTATATATATCAATTTGCATCTGAAATAAACAAAAGAAAAACTTTTTCAAAGCTGTTTTCAAAAGTTATGTTTAACCTGAAATATTGTCTCAAACTGATGTTCTCAGACCGAGAGAATGACGTTTTCTAAGATTCTGCTGGAGCTCTGAATAGCAGTTTTCAAACATCAAATAAAGGGTTTATATAGCTATATATATCAATTTGCATCTGGAATAAACAAGAGAAACACTTATTCGAAGCTGTTTTCAAAAGTTATGTTTAACCTGAAATATTGTCTCAAACTGATGTTCTCAGACTGAGAGAATGACGTTTTCTAAGATTCTGCTGGAGCTCTGAATAGCAGTTTTCAAACATCAAATAAAGGGTTTATATAGCTATATATATCAATTTGCATCTGAAATAAACAAAAGAAAAACTTATTCAAAGCTGTTTTCAAAAGTTATGTTTAACCTGAAATATTGTCTCAAACTGATGTTCTCAGACAGAGAGAATGACGTTTTCTAAGATTCTGCTGGAGCTCTGAATAGCAGTTTTCAAACATCAAATAAAGGGTTTATATAGCTATATATATAAATTTGCATCTGAAATAAACAAGAGAAACACTTATTCGAAGCTGTTTTCAAAAGTTATGTTTAACCTGAAATATTGTCTCAAACTGATTGTTCTCAGACTGAGAGAATGACGTTTTCCAAGATTCTGCTGGAGCTCTGAATAACAGTTTTCAAACATCAAATAAAGGGTTTATATAGCTATATATATCAATTTGCATCTGAAATAAACAAGAGAAACACTTATTCGAAGCTGTTTTCAAAAGTTATGTTTAACCTGAAATATTGTCTCAAACTGATTGTTCTCAGACTGAGAGAATGACGTTTTCCAAGATTCTGCTGGAGCTCTGAATAACAGTTTTCAAACATCAAATAAAGGGTTTATATAGCTATATATATCAATTTGCATCTGAAAAAAACAAGAGAAACACTTATTCGAAGCTGTTTTCAAAAGTTATGTTTAACATGAAATATTGTCTCAAACTGATGTTAAACGGTTTATATAGCTATATATATCAATTTGCATCTGAAATAAACAAGAGAAACACTTATTCGAAGCTGTTTTCAAAAGTTATGTTTAACCTGAAATATTGTCTCAAACTGATGTTCTCAGACTGAGAGAATGACGTTTTCCAAGATTCTGCTGGAGCTCTGAATAACAGTTTTCAAACATCAAATAAAGGGTTTATATAGCTATATATATCAATTTGCATCTGAAATAAACAAGAGAAACACTTATTCGAAGCTGTTTTCAAAGGATATGTTTAAGTGAGACCTTCTCTAAATGTGATGTATTCAGACTGAGATGTTTTTGATGTCCAATCCCGCCACCTTGTGGTTCTTCTTTTTTATCAACATTTCTCTTTTTTTTTCCACAATGCAATTCCCCCAAGCACCCTACCTGGTGCACAAACCAAACACCACCATGTCTTCTCCTTTGAATTTGATTGACAGGTCCACCAGAACGGTCTTGTAGATACAGCATTGCGTTGTCTAGTCCGAGCGAGTCTCAGAATGTTTTCACAGTCTTGGAAGTAGTGAACGCGGGCTAAGATGCTGCTGGAGCTCTGAATAACAGTTTTCAAACATCAAATAAAGGGTTTATATAGCTATATATATCAATTTGCATCTGAAATAAACAAGAGAAAAACATATTCAAAGCTGTTTTCAAAAGTTATTTTTAACCTGAAATATTGTCTCAAACTGATGTTCTCAGACCGAGAGAATGACGTTTTCTAAGATTCTGCTGGAGCTCTGAATAGCAGTTTTCAAACATCAAATAAAGGGTTTATATAGCTATATATATCAATTTGCATCTGAAATAAACAAGAGAAACACTTATTCGAAGCTGGTTTCAAAAGTTATGTTTAACCTGAAATATTGTCTCAAACTGATGTTCTCAGACCGAGAGAATGACGTTTTCTAAGATTCTGCTGGAGCTCTGAATAGCAGTTTTCAAACATCAAATAAACGGTTTATATAGCTATATATAACAATTTGCATCTGAAATAAACAAGAGAAACATTTATTCGAAGCTGTTTTCAAAAGTTATGTTTAACCTGAAATATTGTCTCAAACTGATCTTCTCAGGCTGAAAGAATGACGTTTTCCAAGATTCTGCTGAAGCTCTGAATAGCAGTTTTCAAACATCAAATAAAGGGTTTATATAGCTATATATCAATTTGCATCTGAAATAAACAAGAGAAACACTTATTCGAAGCTGTTTTCAAAAGTTATGTTTAACATGAAATACTGTCTCAAACTGATGTTCTCAGACTGAGAGAATGACGTTTTCTAAGATTCTGCTGGAGCTCTGAATAGCAGTTTTCAAACATCAAATAAAGGGTTTATATAGCTATATATATCAATTTGCATCTGGAATAAACAAGAGAAACACTTATTCGAAGCTGTTTTGAAAAGTTATGTTTAACCTGAAATATTGTCTCAAACTGATTGTTCTCAGACTGAGAGAATGACGTTTTCCAAGATTCTGCTGGAGCTCTGAATAACAGTTTTCAAACATCAAATAAAGGGTTTATATAGCTATATATATCAATTTGCATCTGAAAAAAACAAGAGAAACACTTATTCGAAGCTGTTTTCAAAAGTTATGTTTAACATGAAATATTGTCTCAAACTGATGTTAAACGGTTTATATAGCTATATATATCAATTTGCATCTGAAATAAACAAGAGAAACACTTATTCGAAGCTGTTTTCAAAAGTTATGTTTAACCTGAAATATTGTCTCAAACTGATGTTCTCAGACTGAGAGAATGACGTTTTCCAAGATTCTGCTGGAGCTCTGAATAACAGTTTTCAAACATCAAATAAAGGGTTTATATAGCTATATATATCAATTTGCATCTGAAATAAACAAGAGAAACACTTATTCGAAGCTGTTTTCAAAGGATATGTTTAAGTGAGACCTTCTCTAAATGTGATGTATTCAGACTGAGATGTATTTGATGTCCAATCCCGCCACCTTGTGGTTCTTCTTTTTTATCAACATTTCTCTTTTTTTTTCCACAATGCAATTCCCCCAAGCACCCTACCTGGTGCACAAACCAAACACCACCATGTCTTCTCCTTTGAATTTGATTGACAGGTCCACCAGAACGGTCTTGTAGATACAGCATTGCGTTGTCTAGTCCGAGCGAGTCTCAGAATGTTTTCACAGTCTTGGAAGTAGTGAACGCGGGCTAAGATGCTGCTGGAGCTCTGAATAACAGTTTTCAAACATCAAATAAAGGGTTTATATAGCTATATATATCAATTTGCATCTGAAATAAACAAGAGAAAAAAATATTCAAAGCTGTTTTCAAAAGTTATTTTTAACCTGAAATATTGTCTCAAACTGATGTTCTCAGACCGAGAGAATGACGTTTTCTAAGATTCTGCTGGAGCTCTGAATAGCAGTTTTCAAACATCAAATAAAGGGTTTATATAGCTATATATATCAATTTGCATCTGAAATAAACAAGAGAAACACTTATTCGAAGCTGTTTTCAAAAGTTATGTTTAACCTGAAATATTGTCTCAAACTGATGTTCTCACACCGAGAGAATGACGTTTTCTAAGATTCTGCTGGAGCTCTGAATAGCAGTTTTCAAACATCAAATAAAGGGTTTATATAGCTATATGTAACAATTTGCATCTGAAATAAACAAGAGAAACATTTATTCGAAGCTGTTTTCAAAAGTTATGTTTAACAGGAAATACTGTCTCAAACTGATGTTCTCAGACTGAGAGAATGACGTTTTCTAAGATTCTGCTGGAGCTCTGAATAACAGTTTTCAAACATCAAATAAAGGGTTTATATAGCTATATATATATCAATTTGCATCTGAAATAAACAAGAGAAACACTTATTCAAAGCTGTTTTCAAAAGTTATGTTTAACCTGAAATATTGTCTCAAACTGATGTTCTCAGACTGAGAGAATGACGTTTTCTAAGATTCTGCTGGAGCTCTGAATAGCAGTTTTCAAACATCAAATAAAGGGTTTATATAGCTATATATATCAATTTGCATCTGAAATAAACAAGAGAAACATTTATTCCAAGCTGTTTTCAAAAGTTATGTTTAACCTGAAATATTGTCTCAAATTGATGTTCTGAGACTGAGAGAATGACGTTTTCTAAGATTCTGCTGGAGCTCTGTATAGCAGTTTTCAAACATCAAATAAAGGGTTTATATAGCTATATATATCAATTTGCATCTGAAATAAACAAGAAAAAAACTTATTCAAAGCTGTTTTCATAAGTTATGTTTAACCTGAAATATTGTCTCAAACTGATGTTCTCAGACTGAGAGAATGACGTTTTCTAAGATTCTGCTGGAGCTCTGAATAGCAGTTTTCAAACATCAAATAAAGGGTTTGTATAGCTATATATATCAATTTGCATCTGAAATAAACAAGAGAAACACTTATTCGAAGCTGTTTTCAAAAGTTATGTTTAACCTGAAACATTGTCTCAAACTGATGTTCTCAGACTGAGAGAATGACGTTTTCTAAGATTCTGCTGGAGCTCTGAATAGCAGTTTTCAAACATCAAATAAAGGGTTTATATAGCTATATATATCAATTTGCATCTGGAATAAACAAGAGAAACACTTATTCGAAGCTGTTTTCAAAAGTTATGTTTAACCTGAAATATTGTCTCAAACTGATTGTTCTCAGACTGAGAGAATGACGTTTTCCAAGATTCTGCTGGAGCTCTGAATAACAGTTTTCAAACATCAAATAAAGGGTTTATATAGCTATATATATCAATTTGCATCTGAAAAAAACAAGAGAAACACTTATTCGAAGCTGTTTTCAAAAGTTATGTTCAACATGAAATATTGTCTCAAACTGATGTTAAACGGTTTATATAGCTATATATATCAATTTGCATCTGAAATAAACAAGAGAAACACTTATTCGAAGCTGTTTTCAAAAGTTATGTTTAACCTGAAATATTGTCTCAAACTGATGTTCTCAGACTGAGAGAATGACGTTTTCCAAGATTCTGCTGGAGCTCTGAATAACAGTTTTCAAACATCAAATAAAGGGTTTATATAGCTCTATATATCAATTTGCATCTGAAATAAACAAGAGAAACACTTATTCGAAGCTGTTTTCAAAGGATATGTTTAAGTGAGACCTTCTCTAAATGTGATGTATTCAGACTGAGATGTATTTGATGTCCAATCCCGCCACCTTGTGGTTCTTCTTTTTTATCAACATTTCTCTTTTTTTTTCCACAATGCAATTCCCCCAAGCACCCTACCTGGTGCACAAACCAAACACCACCATGTCTTCTCCTTTGAATTTGATTGACAGGTCCACCAGAACGGTCTTGTAGATACAGCATTGCGTTGTCTAGTCCGAGCGAGTCTCAGAATGTTTTCACAGTCTTGGAAGTAGTGAACGCGGGCTAAGATGCTGCTGGAGCTCTGAATAACAGTTTTCAAACATCAAATAAAGGGTTTATATAGCTATATATATCAATTTGCATCTGAAATAAACAAGAGAAAAACATATTCAAAGCTGTTTTCAAAAGTTATTTTTAACCTGAAATATTGTCTCAAACTGATGTTCTCAGACCGAGAGAATGACGTTTTCTAAGATTCTGCTGGAGCTCTGAATAACAGTTTTCAAACATCAAATACTTTATTTGATAAAGGGTTTATATATATAGCTATTTATATCAATTTTCCATCTGAAATTTGCAAATTGATATAGTTTGAACAGTTTTCAAACATCAAATAAAGGGTTTACATAGCTATAAACGTTATCAATTTGCATCTGAAATAAACAAGAGAAACACTTATTCGAAGCTGTTTTCAAAAGATATGTTTAAGTGAGACCTTCTCTAAAAGTGATGTATTCAGACTGAGATGTATTTGAAGTCCAATCCCGCCACCTTGTGGTTCTTCTTTTTTATCAACATTTCTCTTTTTTGGGGAAGCACCCTATAGCTCAGTGTATTTACTACCTCGTTCTTTTTGCTGTTTTTTGGAGCTCATCTAACTTTTTGTCGGGCCGAGGACAAGTTTGAAAAACTTCCCGGTGAGCGCATTCGTCAAACTTTACTCTCACTCTGTTCTTTCCTGCTCGGTGTGTCAGATGTTCAGTTATGCTTCGGCCTCCTTTAGAGATAGCATTAGTTGTGTAAAGTGTAGCCTGTTAGCTAGACTGGAGGTGAAGCTCGTTGAACTAGAGAGCCCGTTGTGCGCTGTCGAAGCTAAACCGCTAGCTAGCCAGTGTCAGGTAGACAGTGCACAGCCACATAGCCTAGCAGGTTGCATCTGATAGGCTATGTGGCTGTGCACTGGAGCCAGCAATTCCCGAGCAGCCGGGAAACCAGGGTCGGTGGGTGACTGTCAACGGAGCACCACCAACCCCTTAGCGTTTCGAACAGATTTTCTCCACTCGACAAGTCACCGGTCGAGGAACCTGCTCTGTTCATAGGCGATTCCATACTTCGGAACGTTAAACTCCAACATTGAAATAATTCTTTCTTTTTTACCTCTTCAAAGCTAAAACATTAAAATAATTATTTTAAGAATTTTTATTAATTCTTCAAAAGTCCAACATTTTTTTTTTTTACCTCTTCAAAACTCCAACATTTTTTTTTTTTGTACCTCTTCAAAACTCCAACATTTTTTTTAAATTTTGTTTACCTCTTCAAAACTCCAACATTAAAATATTTATTTCTTTTTTTAACTCATCAAAACTCCAACATTAATTTATTATTATTTTTTTTTACCTCTTCAAAACTCCAACATTAAAATAATTCTTTCTTTTTTACCTCTTCAAAACTCCAACATTTTTTATTTTTTTTTGTTTACCTCTTCAAAACTCCAACATTAAAAGATTTATTTATTTTTTTACCTCTACAAAACTCCAACATTATTATTATTATTTTTTACCTCTTCAAAACTCCAACATTCATTTCTTTTTTTTTTTACCTCTTCAAAACTCCAACATTTTAATAATTCTTTCTTTTTTACCTCTCTAAAACTCCAACATTTTTTTTTTGTTTACCTCTTCAAAACTCCAACATTTTTTTTAAATTTTTTTTACCTCTTCAAAACTCCAACATTAAAATATTTATTTCTTTTTTTAACTCATCAAAACTCCAACATTAATTTTTTTTTTTTTTTTTACCTCTTCAAAACTCCAACATTAAAATAATTCTTTCTTTTTTACCTCTTCAAAACTCAAACTTTAAAATAATTCTTTCTTTTTTACCTTTTCAAAACTAAAACATTAAAATAATTCTTTCTTTTCTACCTCTTCAAAACTCCAACATTTTTTTTATTTATTTTTTTACCTCTTCAAAACTCCAACATTAAAAGATTTATTTCTTTTTTTACCTCTTCAAATCTCCAACGTTATTATTATTATTATTTTTTACCTCTTCAAAACTCCAACATTTTTTTTTTTTTTACCTCTTCAAAACTCCAACATTTTTTTTAAATTTTGTTTACCTCTTCAAAACTCCAACATTAAAATATTTATTTCTTTTTTTAACTCATCAAAACTCCAACATTAATTTATTATTATTTTTTTTTACCTCTTCAAAACTCCAACATTAAAATAATTCTTTCTTTTTTACCTCTTCAAAACTCCAACATTTTTTATTTTTTTTTGTTTACCTCTTCAAAACTCCAACATTAAAAGATTTATTTATTTTTTTACCTCTACAAAACTCCAACATTATTATTATTATTTTTTACCTCTTCAAAACTCCAACATTCATTTCTTTTTTTTTTTACCTCTTCAAAACTCCAACATTTTAATAATTCTTTCTTTTTTACCTCTCTAAAACTCCAACATTTTTTTTTTGTTTACCTCTTCAAAACTCCAACATTTTTTTTAAATTTTGTTTACCTCTTCAAAACTCCAACATTAAAATATTTATTTCTTTTTTTAACTCATCAAAACTCCAACATTAATTTTTTTTTTTTTTTTACCTCTTCAAAACTCCAACATTAAAATAATTCTTTCTTTTTTACCTCTTCAAAACTCAAACTTTAAAATAATTCTTTCTTTTTTACCTTTTCAAAACTAAAACATTAAAATAATTCTTTCTTTTCTACCTCTTCAAAACTCCAACATTTTTTTTATTTATTTTTTTACCTCTTCAAAACTCCAACATTAAAAGATTTATTTCTTTTTTTACCTCTTCAAATCTCCAACGTTATTATTATTATTATTTTTTACCTCTTCAAAACTCCAACATTTTTTTAATTTTTTTTTACCTCTTCCAAACTCCAAAATTAAAAGATTTATTTATCTTTTTACCTCTTCAAAAGTCCAACATTTTTTTTTTTTACCTCTTCAAAACTCCAACATTAAAATAATTCTTTCTTTTTTACCTCTCTAAAAAAAAAATTATGTTGGAGTTTCAACATAATATTTTTTTTTATTTTTTTTACCTCTTCAAAACTCCAACAATAAAAGATTTATTTCTTTTTTTACCTCTTCAAAACTCCAACATTATTATTATTATTTTTTTTTACCTCTTCAAAACTTCAACATTAATTCCTTTTTTTTTTACCTCTTCAAAACTCCAACATTTTAATAATTCTTTCTTTTTTACCTCTCTAAAACTCCAACATTTTTTTTTGTTTACCTCTTCAAAACTCCAACATTTTTTTAAAATTTTGTTTACCTCTTCAAAACTCCAACATTAAAATATTTATTTATTTTTTTAACTCATCAAAACTCCAACATTAATTTTTTTTTTTTTTACCTCTTCAAAACTCCAACATTAAAATAATTCTTTCTTTTTTACCTCTTCAAAACTAAAACATTAAAATAATTCTTTCTTTTCTACCTCCTCAAAAGTCCAACATTTTTTTTTTTACCTCTTCAAAACTCCAACATTTTTTTTTTTTTTTTAACCTTTTCAAAACTCCAACATTAAAATAATTCTTTCTTTTTTACCTCTTCAAAACTCAAACATTTTTTTTTATTTTTTTAACCTCTTCAAAACTCCAACATTAAAATAATTCTTTCTTTTTTACCTCTTCAAAACTCAAACTTTAAAATAATTCTTCCTTTTTTACCTTTTCAAAACTAAAACATTAAAATAATTCTTTCTTTTCTACCTCTTCAAAACTCCAACATTAAAAGATTTATTTCTTTTTTTACCTCTTCAAATCTCCAACGATATTATTATTATTTTTTACCTCTTCAAAACTCGAACATTTTTTTTAATTTTTTTTACCTCTTCAAAACTCCAAAATTAAAAGATTTATTTATCTTTTTACCTCTTCAAATCTCCAACATTTTTTTTTTTTACCTCTTCAAAACTCCAACAATAAAAGATTTATTTCTTTTTTTACCTCTTCAAAACTCCAACATTAATTTCTTTTTTTTTTACCTCTTCAAAACTCCAACATTAAAATAATTCTTTCTTTTTTTACCTCTTCAAAACTCCAACATTAAAAGATTTATTTCTTTTTTTACCTCTTCAAAACTCCAACATTAAAATAATTCTTTCTTTTTTACCTCTTCAAAAGTCCAACATTGATTTTTTTTTTTTTTATCTCTTCAAAAGTTTAACATTAAAATAATTCTTTCTTTTTTACCTCTTCAAAACTCCAACATTTTTTATTTTTTTTTACCTCTTCAAAACTCCAACATTAAAATAATTATTTCTTTTTTACCTCTCTAAAAACTCCAACATAAATTCTTTTTTTTCTTTTTTTTACCTCTTCAAAACTCCAACATTAAAATAATTCTTTGTTTATTACCTCTTCAAAACTCCAACATTAATTTCTTTTTTTTTTTACCTCTTCAAAAGTCCAACATTTTTTTTTTTACCTCTTCAAAACTCCAACATTAAAATAATTCTTTGTTTATTACCTCTTCAAAACTCCAACATTAATTTCTTTTTTTTTTTACCTCTTCAAAAGTCCAACATTTCTTTTTTTACCTCTTCAAAACGCCAACATTAATTTCTTTTTTTTTTATCTCTTCAAAAGTCCAACATTTTTTTTTTTTACCTCTTCAAAACTCCAACATTAAAAGATTTATTTCTTTTTTTACCTCTTCAAAACTCCAATGTTATTATTATTTTTGTTTTTACCTCTTCAAAAGCCCAACATTTTTTTTTTTTACCTCTTCAAAACTCCAACATTTTTTTAAAACTTTTTTTTACCTCTTCAAAACTCCAACATTATTATTATTATTTTTTTTTACCTCTTCAAAACTCCAACATTAATTCCTTTTTTTTTTACCTCTTCAAAACTCCAACATTTTAATAATTCTTTCTTTTTTACCTCTCTAAAACTCCAACATTTTTTTTTTGTTTACCTCTTCAAAACTCCAACATTTTTTTTAAATTTTGTTTACCTCTTCAAATCTCCAACATTAAAATATTTATTTATTTTTTTAACTCATCAAAACTCCAACATTATTTTTTTTTTTTTTTACCTCTTCAAAACTCCAACATTAAAATAATTCTTTCTTTTTTACCTCTTCAAAACTAAAACATTAAAAGAATTCTTTCTTTTTTACCTCTTCAAAACTCCAACATTTTTTTTTTTTTTTTAACCTTTTCAAAACTCCAACATTAAAATAATTCTTTCTTTTTTACCTCTTCAAAACTCAAACATTTATTTTTATTTTTTTAACCTCTTCAAAACTCCAACATTAAAATAATTCTTTCTTTTTTACCTCTTCAAAACTCAAACTTTAAAATAATTCTTCCTTTTTTACCTTTTCAAAACTAAAACATTAAAATAATTCTTTCTTTTCTACCTCTTCAAAACTCCAACATTTTTTTTTTTTTTTTTTACCTCTTCAAAACTCCGACATTAAAAGATTTATTTATTTTTTTACCTCTTAAAATCTCCAACGTTATTATTATTATTTTTTACCTCTTCAAAACTCGAACATTTTTTTAAATTTTTTTTACCTCTTCAAAACTCCAAAATTAAAAGATTTATTTATCTTTTTACCTCTTCAAAACTCCAACATTTTTTTTTTACCTCTTCAAAACTCCAACAATAAAAGATTTATTTCTTTTTTTACCTCTTTAAAACTCCAACATTAATTTCTTTTTTTTTTACCTCTTCAAAACTCCAACATTAAAAGATTTATTTCTTTTTTTACCTCTTCAAAACTCCAACATTAAAAGATTTATTTCTTTTTTTACCTCTTCAAAACTCCAACATTAAAATAATTCTTTTTTTTTTACCTCTTCAAAAGTTTAACATTAAAATAATTCTTTCTTTTTTACCTCTTCAAAACTCCAACATTTTTTTAAAACTTTTTTTTACCTCTTCAAAACTCCAAAATTAAAAGATTTATTTCTTTTTTTACCTCTTCAAAACTCCAACATTAAAAGAAATATTTTTTTTTTACCTCTTCAAAACTCCAACATTTTTTTTTTTTTTTACCTCTTCAAAACTCCAACATTAATTTTTTTTTTTTTTTACCTCTTCAAAACTCCAACATTAAAATAATTCTTTCTTTTTTACCTCTTCAAAACTAAAACATGAAAAGAATTCTTTCTTTTCTACCTCTTCAAAACTCCAACATTTTTTTTTTTACCTCTTCAAAACTCCAACATTTTTTTTTTTTTACCTCTTCAAAACTCCAACATTATTAATTTTTTTTTTTTACCTCTTCAAAACTGCAACATTAAAATATTTTTTTCTTTTTTACCTCTTCAAAACTAAAACATGAAAAGAATTCTTTCTTTTCTACCTCTTCAAAACTCCAACATTAAAAGATTATTTCTTTTTTTACCTCTTCAAAACTCCAACATTAAAAGAATTCTTTCTTTTTTACCTCTTCAAAAGTCCAACTTTTTTTTTTACCTCTCTAAAACTCCAACATAATTTTTTTAATTTTTTTTACCTATTCAAATCTCCAACATTAAAATATTAATTTCTCTTTTTTTCCTCTTCAAAACTAAAACATTAAAAGAATTCTTTCTTTTCTACCTCTTCAGAACTCCAACATTTTTTTTTCTTTTTTTTTACCTCTTCAAAACTCCAACATAAAAATATGTATTTATTTTTTTACCTCTTCAAAACTCCAACATTAATTTCTTTTTTTTTATCTCTTCAAAAGTCCAACATTTTGTTTTTACCTCTTCAAAAGTCCACCTTTTTTTTTTACCTCTTCAAAACTCCAACAGTTTTTAAACTTTTTTTTACCTCTTCAAAACTCCAAAATTAAAAGATTTATTTCTTTTTTTACCTCTTCAGAACTCCAACATTTTTTTTAATTTTTTTTACCTCTTCAAAACTCCAACATTAAAAGATGTATTTCTTTTTTTACCTCTTCAAAACTCCAACATTAATTTCTTTTTTTTTATCTCTTCAAAAGTCCAACGTTTTGTTTTTACCTCTTCAAAAGTCCAACTTTTTTTTTACCTCTTCAAAAGCCCAACATTTTTTTTTTTTTTTTACCTTTTCAAAACTCCAACATTTTTTTAAACTTTTTTTTACCTCTTCAAAACTCCAAAATTAAAAGATTTATTTCTTTTTTTACCTCTTCAAAACTCCAACATTAAAATAATTCTTTCTTTTTTACCTCTCTAAAACTCCAACATGATTTTTTTTTTTTTTTTACCTCTTCAAAACTCCAACATTTTTTTTTTTTTTTTTTACCTCTTCAAAACTCCAACATTAATTTCTTTTTTTTTTTACCTCTTTAAAACTCCAATATTATTATTATTATTTTTTTTACCTCTTCAAAACTCCAACATTAAAATAATTATTTCTTTTTTACCTCTCTAAAACTCCAACATGATTTTTTTTTTTTTTTTTACCTCTTCAAAACTCCAACATTTTTTTTTTTTTACCTCTTCAAAACTCCAACATTTTTTTTTTTTACCTCTTCAAAACTCCAACATTAAAATATTTATTTCTTTTTTTACCTCTTCAAAACTCCAACATTAAAATAATTCTATCTTTTTTACCTCTCTAAAATTTCAACATAAATTATTATTATTATTTTTTTTACCTCTTCAAAACTCCAACATTAAAAGAATTCTTTCTTTTTTACCTCTTCAAAAGTCCAACTTTTTTTTTTACCTCTCTAAAACTCCAACATATATATATATATATTTTTTACCTCTTCAAATCTCCAACATTCAAATAATTCTTTCTTTTTTTTTCCTCTTCAAAACTCCAACATTATTTTATTTTTTATTTGTTTTACCTCTTCAAAACTCCAACTTTAAAATAATTCTTTCTTTTTTACCTCTTCAAAAATAAAACATTAAAAGATTTATTTATTTTTTTACCTCTTCAAAACTCCAACATTAATTTCTTTTTTTTTTATCTCTTCAAAAGTCCAACATTTTTTTTTTACCTCTTCAAAAGTCCAACATTTTTTTTTTACCTCTTCAAAAGTCCAACGTTTCTTTTTTTTACCTCTTCAAAAGTCCAACATTAAAAGATTGATTTCTTTTTTACCTCTTCAAGAGTCCAACTTTTTTTTTTTTTACCTCTTCAAAACTCCAACATTATTATTATTATTTTTTTTTACCTCTTCAAAACTCCAACAGTAAAATAATTATTTATTTTTTTTTACCTCTTCAAAACTCCAACATTAAAATAATTATTTATTTTTTACCTCTTCAAAACTCCAACATTAAAAGAATTCTTTCTTTTCTTACCTCTTCAAAACTCCAACATTTTTTTTACCTCTTCAAAACTCCAACATTTTAATAATTCTTTCTTTTTTACCTCTCTAAAACTCCAACATTTTTTTTTTGTTTACCTCTTCAAAACTCCAACATTTTTTTTTAATTTTGTTTACCTCTTCAAATCTCCAACATTAAAATATTTATTTATTTTTTTAACTCATCAAAACTCCAACATTAATTTTTTTTTTTTTTACCTCTTCAAAACTCCAACATTAAAATAATTCTTTCTTTTTTACCTCTTCAAAACTAAAACATTAAAAGAATTCTTTCTTTTTTACCTCTTCAAAACTCCAACATTTTTTTTTTTTTTTTAACCTTTTCAAAACTCCAACATTAAAATAATTCTTTCTTTTTTACCTCTTCAAAACTCAAACATTTATTTTTATTTTTTTAACCTCTTCAAAACTCCAACATTAAAATAATTCTTTCTTTTTTACCTCTTCAAAACTCAAACTTTAAAATAATTCTTCCTTTTTTACCTTTTCAAAACTAAAACATTAAAATAATTCTTTCTTTTCTACCTCTTCAAAACTCCAACATTTTTTTTTTTTTTTTTTACCTCTTCAAAACTCCGACATTAAAAGATTTATTTATTTTTTTACCTCTTAAAATCTCCAACGTTATTATTATTATTTTTTACCTCTTCAAAACTCGAACATTTTTTTAAATTTTTTTTACCTCTTCAAAACTCCAAAATTAAAAGATTTATTTATCTTTTTACCTCTTCAAAACTCCAACATTTTTTTTTTTACCTCTTCAAAACTCCAACAATAAAAGATTTATTTCTTTTTTTACCTCTTTAAAACTCCAACATTAATTTCTTTTTTTTTTACCTCTTCAAAACTCCAACATTAAAAGATTTATTTCTTTTTTTACCTCTTCAAAACTCCAACATTAAAAGATTTATTTCTTTTTTTACCTCTTCAAAACTCCAACATTAAAATAATTCTTTTTTTTTTACCTCTTCAAAAGTTTAACATTAAAATAATTCTTTCTTTTTTACCTCTTCAAAAGTCCAACATTTTTTATTTTTTTTACCTCTTCAAAACTCCAACATTAAAAGATTTATTTCTTTTTTTACCTCTTGAAAACGCCAACGTTAATTTCTTTTTTTTTTATCTCTTCAAAAGTCCAACATTTTTTTTTTTTACCTCTTCAAAACTCCAACATTAAAAGATATATTTCTTTTTTTACCTCTTCAAAACTCCAATGTTATTATTATTTTTGTTTTTACCTCTTCAAAAGCCCAACATTTTTTTTTTTACCTCTTCAAAACTCCAACATTTTTTTAAAACTTTTTTTTACCTCTTCAAAACTCCAAAATTAAAAGATTTATTTCTTTTTTTACCTCTTCAAAACTCCAACATTAAAAGAAATATTTTTTTTTTACCTCTTCAAAACTCCGACATTAAAAGATTTATTTATTTTTTTACCTCTTAAAATCTCCAACGTTATTATTATTATTTTTTACCTCTTCAAAACTCGAACATTTTTTTAAATTTTTTTTACCTCTTCAAAACTCCAAAATTAAAAGATTTATTTATCTTTTTACCTCTTCAAAACTCCAACATTTTTTTTTTACCTCTTCAAAACTCCAACAATAAAAGATTTATTTCTTTTTTTACCTCTTTAAAACTCCAACATTAATTTCTTTTTTTTTTACCTCTTCAAAACTCCAACATTAAAAGATTTATTTCTTTTTTTACCTCTTCAAAACTCCAACGTTAAAAGATTTATTTCTTTTTTTACCTCTTCAAAACTCCAACATTAAAATAATTCTTTTTTTTTTACCTCTTCAAAAGTTTAACATTAAAATAATTCTTTCTTTTTTACCTCTTCAAAACTCCAACATTTTTTTAAAACTTTTTTTTACCTCTTCAAAACTCCAAAATTAAAAGATTTATTTCTTTTTTTACCTCTTCAAAACTCCAACATTAAAAGAAATATTTTTTTTTTACCTCTTCAAAACTCCAACATTTTTTTTTTTTTTTACCTCTTCAAAACTCCAACATTAATTTTTTTTTTTTTTTACCTCTTCAAAACTCCAACATTAAAATAATTCTTTCTTTTTTACCTCTTCAAAACTAAAACATGAAAAGAATTCTTTCTTTTCTACCTCTTCAAAACTCCAACATTTTTTTTTTTACCTCTTCAAAACTCCAACATTTTTTTTTTTTTACCTCTTCAAAACTCCAACATTATTAATTTTTTTTTTTTACCTCTTCAAAACTGCAACATTAAAATAATTTTTTCTTTTTTACCTCTTCAAAACTAAAACATGAAAAGAATTCTTTCTTTTCTACCTCTTCAAAACTCCAACATTAAAAGATTATTTCTTTTTTTACCTCTTCAAAACTCCAACATTAAAAGAATTCTTTCTTTTTTACCTCTTCAAAAGTCCAACTTTTTTTTTTACCTCTCTAAAACTCCAACATAATTTTTTTAATTTTTTTTACCTATTCAAATCTCCAACATTAAAATATTAATTTCTCTTTTTTTCCTCTTCAAAACTAAAACATTAAAAGAATTCTTTCTTTTCTACCTCTTCAGAACTCCAACATTTTTTTTTCATTTTTTTTACCTCTTCAAAACTCCAACATAAAAATATGTATTTATTTTTTTACCTCTTCAAAACTCCAACATTAATTTCTTTTTTTTTATCTCTTCAAAAGTCCAACATTTTGTTTTTACCTCTTCAAAAGTCCACCTTTTTTTTTTACCTCTTCAAAACTCCAACAGTTTTTAAACTTTTTTTTACCTCTTCAAAACTCCAAAATTAAAAGATTTATTTCTTTTTTTACCTCTTCAGAACTCCAACATTTTTTTTAATTTTTTTTACCTCTTCAAAACTCCAACATTAAAAGATGTATTTCTTTTTTTACCTCTTCAAAACTCCAACATTAATTTCTTTTTTTTTTATCTCTTCAAAAGTCCAACATTTTTTTTTTACCTCTTCAAAAGTCCAACTTTTTTTTTTTACCTCTTCAAAAGTCCAACATTTTTTTTTTTTTTTTACCTCTTCAAAACTCCAACATTAAAAGATTGATTTCTTTTTTACCTCTTCAAGAGTCCAACTTTTTTTTTTTTTTACCTCTTCAAAACTCCAACATTATTATTATTATTATTTTTTTTTACCTCTTCAAAACTCCAACAGTAAAATAATTATTTCTTTTTTTTACCTCTTCAAAACTCCAACATTAAAATAATTATTTCTTTTTTACCTCTTCAAAACTCCAACATTAAAAGAATTCTTTCTTTTTTTACCTCTTCAAAACTCCAACGTAATTTTTTTTTTTTTTTTTTTACCTCTTCAAAACTCCAACATTTTTTTCCCTCTTCAAAACTCCAACATTAAAATAATTCTTTCTTTTTTACCTCTTCAAAACTCCAACATTTTTAAAAAATTTTTTTTTACCTCTTCAAAACTCCAACATTAAAATAATTCTTAGTTTATTACCTCTTCAAAACTCCAACATTAATTTCTTTTTTTTTTTACCTCTTCAAAAGTCCAACATTATTATTATTATTTTTTTTTACCTCTTCAAAACTCCAACAGTAATATAATTATTTCTTTTTTTTACCTCTTCAAAACTCCAACATTAAAATAATTATTTATTTTTTACCTCTTCAAAACTCCAACATTAAAATAATTCTTTCTTTTTTTACCTCTTCAAAACTCCAACGTAATTTTTTTTTTTTTTTTTACCTCTTCAAAAGTCCAACATTTCTTTTTTTTTACCTCTTCAAAACTCCAACAATAAAAGATGTATTTCTTTTTTTACCTCTTCAAAACTCCAACGTTAATCCTTTTTTTTTTATCTCTTCAAAAGTCCAACATTTTTTTTTTTTACTTCTTCAAAACCCCAACATTTAAAGATTTATTTCTTTTTTTACCTCTTCAAAACTCCAATGTTATTATTATTTTTGTTTTTACCTCTTCAAAACTCCAACATTAAAAGATTTATTTCTTTTTTTACCTCTTCAAAACTCCAACATTAAAATAATTCTTTCTTTTTTACCTCTCTAAAATTTCAACATAAATTATTATTATTCTTTTTTTTACCTCTTCAAAACTCCAACATTAAAAGAATTCTTTCTTTTTTACCTCTTCAAAAGTCCAACTTTTTTTTTTTACCTCTCTAAAACTCCAACATATATATATATTTTTTTTACCTCTTCAAATCTCCAACATTAAAATAATTCTTTCTTTTTTTTTCCTCTTCAAAACTCCAACATTATTTTATTTATTATTTGTTTTACCTCTTCAAAACTCCAACTTTAAAATAATTCTTTCTTTTTTACCTCTTCAAAAATAAAACATTAAAAGATTTATTTCTTTTTTTACCTCTTCAAAACTCCAACATTAATTTCTTTTTTTTTTATCTCTTCAAAAGTCCAACATTAAAAGAATTCTTTCTTTTTTACCTCTTCAAAAGTCCAACTTTTTTTTTTACCTCTCTAAAACTCCAACATATATATATATATTTTTTACCTCTTCAAATCTCCAACATTAAAATAATTCTTTCTTTTTTTTTCCTCTTCAAAACTCCAACATTATTTTATTTATTATTTGTTTTACCTCTTCAAAACTCCAACTTTAAAATAATTCTTTCTTTTTTACCTCTTCAAAAATAAAACATTAAAAGATTTATTTCTTTTTTTACCTCTTCAAAACTCCAACATTAATTTCTTTTTTTTTTACCTCTTCAAAAGTCCAACGTTTCTTTTTTTTACCTCTTCAAAAGTCCAACATTAAAAGATTGATTTCTTTTTTACCTCTTCAAGAGTCCAAATTTTTTTTTTTTACCTCTTCAAAACTCCAACAGTAAAATAATTATTTCTTTTTTTTACCTCTTCAAAACTCCAACATTAAAATAATTATTTCTTTTTTACCTCTTCAAAACTCCAACATTAAAAGAATTCTTTCCTTTTTTACCTCTTCAAAACTCCAACGTAATTTTTTTTTTTTTTTTTTACCTCTTCAAAACTCCAACATTTTTTTTCCCTCTTCAAAACTCCAACATTAAAATAATTCTTTCTTTTTTAACTCTTTAAAACTCCAACATTAAAATAATTCTTTGTTTATTACCTCTTCAAAACTCCAACATTAATTTCTTTTTTTTTTAGCTCTTCAAAAGTCCAACATTTTTTTTTTTTTAGCTCTTCAAAACTCCAACATTAAAAGATGTATTTCTTTTTTTACCTCTTCAAAACTCCAACGTTAATTTCTTTTTTTTTTATCTCTTCAAAAGTCCAACATTTTTTTTTTTTACCTCTTCAAAACTCCAACATTAAAAGATTTATTTCTTTTTTTACCTCTTCAAAACTCCAATGTTATTATTATTTTTGTTTTTACCTCTTCAAAAGCCCAACATTTTTTTTTTTTTACCTCTTCAAAACTCCAACATTTTTTTAAAACTTTTTTTTACCTCTTCAAAACTCAAAAATTAAAAGATTTATTTCTTTTTTTACCTCTTCAAAACTCCAACATTAAAATAAATCTTTCTTTTTTACCTCTTCAAAACTCCAACATTAATTTCTTTTTTTTTTACCTCTTCAAAACTCCAACATTTTTTTTTTTACCTCTTCAAAACTGCAACATTTTTTTTTTTACCTCTTCAAAACTCCAACATTAAAATAATTCTTTCTTTTTTACTTCTCTAAAAAAAAAATTATGTTGGAGTTTCAACATTATTTTTTTTTTTTTTTTTTTTACCTCTTCAAAACTCCAACAATAAAAGATGTATTTCTTTTTTTACCTCTTCAAAACTCCAACATTAATTTCTTTTTTTTTACCTCTTCAAAACTCCAACATTAAAAGATTTATTTATTTTTTTACCTCTTCAAAACTCCAACATTAAACGATTTATTTATTTTTTTACCTCTTCAAAACTCCAACATTAAAAGAATTCTTTCTTTTTTACCTCTTCAAAAGTCCAACATTAATTTTTTTTTTTTTTACCTCTTAAAAAGTTTAACATTAAAATAATTCTTTCTTTTTTACCTCTTCAAAACTCCAACATTAAAAGATTTATTTCTTTTTTTACCTCTTCAAAACTCCAACATTAAACGATTTATTTATTTTTTTACCTCTTCAAAACTCCAACATTAAAAGAATTCTTTCTTTTTTACCTCTTCAAAATTCCAACATTAATTTTTTTTTTTTTTACCTCTTAAAAAGTTTAACATTAAAATAATTCTTTCTTTTTTACCTCTTCAAAACTCCAACATTTTTTATTTTTTTTTACCTCTTCAAAACTCCAACATTAAAATAATTATTTCTTTTTTACCTCTCTAAAAACTCCAACATGAATTCTTTTTTTTCTTTTTTTTACCTCTTCAAAACTCCAACATTAAAATAATTCTTTGTTTATTTCCTCCTCAAAACTCCAACATTAATTTCTTTTTTTTTTTACCTCTTCAAAAGTCCAACATTTTTTTTTTTTTTACCTCTTCAAAACTCCAACATTAAAAGATTTATTTCTTTTTTTACCTCTTCAAAACGCCAACGTTAATTTCTTTTTTTTTTATCTCTTCAAAAGTCCAACATTTTTTTTTTTTACCTCTTCAAAACTCCAACATTAAAAGATTTATTTCTTTTTTTACCTCTTCAAAACTCCAATGTTATTATTATTTTTGTTTTTACCTCTTCAAAAGCCCAACATTTTTTTTTTTTACCTCTTCAAAACTCCAACATTAAAAGAAATATATTTTTTTTACCTCTTCAAAACTCCAACATTTTTTTTTTTACCTCTTCAAAACTCCAACATTTTTTTTTTTTTTTACCTCTTCAAAACTCCAACATTAATTTTTTTTTTTTTTACCTCTTCAAAACTAAAACATGAAAAGAATTCTTTCTTTTCTACCTCTTCAAAACTCCAACATTTTTTTTTTTTTTACCTCTTCAAAACTCCAACATTAAAAGAATTATTTCTTTTTTACCTCTCTAAAAACTCCAACATAAATTCTTTTTTTTCTTTTTTTTACCTCTTCAAAACTCCAACATTAAAATAATTCTTTGTTTATTACCTCTTCAAAACTCCAACATTAATTTCTTTTTTTTTTACCTCTTCAAAAGTCCAACATTTTTTTTTTTACCTCTTCAAAACTCCAACATTAAAAGATTTATTTCTTTTTTTACCTCTTCAAAACTCCAATATATATTTTTTTTACCTCTTCAAAACTCCAACATTAAAAGATTTATTTCTTTTTTTACCTCTTCAAAACTCCAATGTTATTATTATTTTTGTTTTTACCTCTTCAAAAGCCCAACATTTTTTTTTTTTACCTCTTCAAAACTCCAACATTTTTTTAAAACTTTTTTTTACCTCTTCAAAACTCCAAAATTAAAAGATTTATTTCTTTTTTTACCTCTTCAAAACTCCAACATTAAAAGAAATCTTTTTTTTTTACCTCTTCAAAACTCCAACATTAATTTCTTTTTTTTTACCTCTTCAAAACTCCAACATTTTTTTTTTTACCTCTTCAAAACTCCAACATTAATTTCTTTTTTTTTTTACCTCTTCAAAAGTCCAACATTTTTTTTTTTTACCTCTTCAAAACTCCAACATTAAAAGATTTATTTCTTTTTTTACCTCTTCAAAGGCCAACGTTAATTTCTTTTTTTTTTATCTCTTCAAAAGTCCAACATTTTTTTTTTTACCTCTTCAAAACTCCAACATTAAAAGATTTATTTCTTTTTTTACCTCTTCAAAACTCCAATGTTATTATTATTTTTGTTTTTACCTCTTCAAAAGCCCAACATTTTTTTTTTTACCTCTTCAAAACTCCAACATTAAAAGAAATATTTTTTTTTTACCTCTTCAAAACTCCAACATTATTATTATTTTTTTTTTTACCTCTTCAAAACTCCAACATTAAAATAATTCTTTCTTTTTTACCTCTTCAAAACTAAAACATGAAAATAATTCTTTCTTTTCTACCTCTTCAAAACTCCAACATTTTTTTTTTTTTACCTCTTCAAAACTCCAACATTAAAAAATTATTTCTTTTTTACCTCTCTAAAAACTCCAACATAAATTCTTTTTTTTCTTTTTTTTACCTCTTCAAAACTCCAACATTAAAATAATTCTTTGTTTATTACCTCTTCAAAACTCCAACATTAATTTCTTTTTTTTTTACCTCTTCAAAAGTCCAACATTTTTTTTTTTTACCTCTTCAAAACTCCAACGTTAATTTCTTTTTTTTTTATCTCTTCAAAAGTCCAATATAGATTTTTTTTACCTCTTCAAAACTCCAACATTAAAAGATTTATTTCTTTTTTTACCTCTTCAAAACTCCAATGTTATTATTATTTTTGTTTTTACCTCTTCAAAAGCCCAACATTTTTTTAAAACTTTTTTTTACCTCTTCAAAACTCCAAAATTAAAAGATTTATTTCTTTTTTTACCTCTTCAAAACTCCAACATTAAAAGAAATCTTTTTTTTTTACCTCTTCAAAACTCCAACATTAATTTCTTTTTTTTTACCTCTTCAAAACTCCAACATTTTTTTTTTTACCTCTTCAAAACTCCAACATTAATTTTTTTTTTTTTACCTCTTCAAAACTCCAACATTAAAATAATTCTTTCTTTTTTACCTCTTCAAAACTAAAACATGAAAAGAATTCTTTCTTTTCTACCTCTTCAAAACTCCAACATTTTTTTTTTTACCTCTTCAAAACTCCAACATTTTTTTTTTTTTTACCTCTTCAAAACTCCAACATTATTATTTTTTTTTTTTACCTCTTCAAAACTCCAACATTAAAATAATTATTTCTTTTTTACCTCTTCAAAACTCCAATGTTATTATTATTTTTGTTTTTACCTCTTCAAAAGCCCAACATTTTTTTTTTACCTCTTCAAAACTCCAACATTTTTTTAAAACTTTTTTTTACCTCTTCAAAACTCCAAAATTAAAAGATTTATTTCTTTTTTTACCTCTTCAAAACTCCAACATTAAAAGAAATAATTTTTTTTTACCTCTTCAAAACTCCAACATTTTTTTTTTTACCTCTTCAAAACTCCAACATTATTTATTTATTTTTTTTTACCTCTTCAAAACTCCAACATTAAAATAATTCTTTCTTTTTTACCTCTTCAAAACTAAAACATGAAAAGAATTCTTTCTTTTCTACCTCTTCAAAACTCCAACATTTTTTTTTTTACCTCTTCAAAACTCCAACATTAAAAGAATTATTTCTTTTTTACCTCTCTAAAAACTCCAACATAAATTCTTTTTTTTCTTTTTTTTTACCTCTTCCAAACTCCAACATTAAAATAATTATTTGTTTATTACCTCTTCAAAACTCCAACATTAATTTCTTTTTTTTTACCTCTTCAAAAGTCCAACATTTTTTTTTTTTTACCTCTTCAAAACTCCAACATTAAAAGATTTATTTCTTTTTTTACCCCTTCAAAACGCCAACGTTAATTTCTTTTTTTTTTATCTCTTCAAAAGTCCAACATTTTTTTTTTTACCTCTTCAAAACTCCAACATTAAAAGATTTATTTCTTTTTTTACCTCTTCAAAACTCCAATGTTATTATTATTTTTGTTTTTACCTCTTCAAAAGCCCAACATTTTTTTTTTTACCTCTTCAAAACTCCAACATTTTTTTAAAACTTTTTTTTACCTCTTCAAAACTCCAAAATTAAAAGATTTATTTCTTTTTTTACCTCTTCAAAACTCCAACATTAAAAGAAATATTTTTTTTTTACCTCTTCAAAACTCCAACATTAAAATAATTCTTTCTTTTTTACCTCTTCAAAACTAAAACATGAAAAGAATTCTTTCTTTTCTACCTCTTCAAAACTCCAACAATTTTTTTTTTTACCTCTTCAAAACTCCAACATTAAAAGAATTATTTCTTTTTTACCTCTCTAAAAACTCCAACATAAATTCTTTTTTTTCTTTTTTTTTACCTCTTCAAAACTCCAACATTAAAATAATTATTTGTTTATTACCTCTTCAAAACTCCAACATTAATTTCTTTTTTTTTACCTCTTCAAAAGTCCAACATTTTTTTTTTTTACCTCTTCAAAACTCCAACATTAAAAGATTTATTTCTTTTTTTACCTCTTCAAAACGCCAACGTTAATTTCTTTTTTTTTTATCTCTTCAAAAGTCCAACTTTTTTTTTTTTACCTCTTCAAAACTCCAAAATTAAAAGATTTGTTTCTTTTTTTACCTCTTCAAAACTCCAATGTTATTATTATTTTTGTTTTTACCTCTTCAAAAGCCCAACATTTTTTTTTTTACCTCTTCAAAACTCCAACATTTTTTTAAAACTTTTTTTTACCTCTTCAAAACTCCAAAATTAAAAGATTTATTTCTTTTTTTACCTCTTCAAAACTCCAACATTAAAAGAAAATTTTTTTTTTTACCTTTTCAAAACTCCAACATTAAAATAATTCTTTCTTTTTTACCTCTTCAAAACTAAAACATGAAAAGAATTCTTTCTTTTCTACCTCTTCAAAACTCCAACATTTTTTTTTTTTTTACCTCTTCAAAACTCCAACATTAAAAGAATTATTTATTTTTTACCTCTCTAAAAACTCCAACATAAATTCTTTTTTTTCTTTTTTTTACCTCTTCAAAACTCCAACATTAAAATAATTCTTTGTTCATTACCTCTTCAAAACTCCAACATTAATTTCTTTTTTTTTTACCTCTTCAAAAGTCCAACATTTTTTTTTTTACCTCTTCAAAACTCCAACATTAAAAGATTTATTTCTTTTTTTACCTCTTCAAAACTCCAATATATATATTTTTTACCTCTTCAAAACTCCAACATTAAAAGATTTATTTCTTTTTTTACCTCTTCAAAACTCCAATGTTATTATTATTTTTGTTTTTACCTCTTCAAAAGCCCAACATTTTTTTTTTTACCTCTTCAAAACTCCAACATTTTTTTAAAACTTTTTTTTACCTCTTCAAAACTCCAAAATTAAAAGATTTATTTCTTTTTTTACCTCTTCAAAACTCCAACATTAAAAGAATTTTTTTTTTTTTACCTCTTCAAAACTCCAACATTAAAATAATTCTTTCTTTTTTACCTCTTCAAAACTAAAACATGAAAAGAATTCTTTCTTTTCTACCTCTTCAAAACTCCAACATTTTTTTTTTTTTTACCTCTTCAAAACTCCAACATTAAAAGAATTATTTATTTTTTACCTCTCTAAAAACTCCAACATAAATTCTTTTTTTTCTTTTTTTTACCTCTTCAAAACTCCAACATTAAAATAATTCTTTGTTTATTACCTCTTCAAAACTCCAACATTAATTTCTTTTTTTTTTACCTCTTCAAAAGTCCAACATTTTTTTTTTTACCTCTTCAAAACTCCAACATTAAAAGATTTATTTCTTTTTTTACCTCTTCAAAACTCCAATATATATATTTTTTACCTCTTCAAAACTCCAACATTAAAAGATTTATTTCTTTTTTTACCTCTTCAAAACTCCAATGTTATTATTATTTTTGTTTTTACCTCTTCAAAAGCCCAACATTTTTTTTTTTTACCTCTTCAAAACTCCAACATTTTTTTAAAACTTTTTTTTACCTCTTCAAAACTCCAAAATTAAAAGATTTATTTCTTTTTTTACCTCTTCAAAACTCCAACATTAAAAGAAATCTTTTTTTTTTACCTCTTCAAAACTCCAACATTAATTTCTTTTTTTTTACCTCTTCAAAACTCCAACATTTTTTTTTTTACCTCTTCAAAACTCCAACATTAATTTTTTTTTTTTACCTCTTCAAAACTCCAACATTAAAATAATTCTTTCTTTTTTACCTCTTCAAAACTAAAACATGAAAAGAATTCTTTCTTTTCTACCTCTTCAAAACTCCAACTTTTTTTTTTTACCTCTTCAAAACTCCAACATTTTTTTTTTTTTTTACCTCTTCAAAACTCCAACATTATTATTTTTTTTTTTTTACCTCTTCAAAACTCCAACATTAAAATAATTCTTTCTTTTTTACCTCTTCAAAACTCCAATGTTATTATTATTTTTGTTTTTACCTCTTCAAAAGCCCAACATTTTTTTTTTTACCTCTTCAAAACTCCATTCATTTAAACTTTTTTTTACCTCTTCAAAACTCCAAAATTAAAAGATTTATTTCTTTTTTTACCTCTTCAAAACTCCAATGTTATTATTATTTTTGTTTTTACCTCTTCAAAAGCCCAACATTTTTTTTTTTACCTCTTCAAAACTACAACATTTTTTTAAAACTTTTTTTTACCTCTTCAAAACTCCAAAATTAAAAGATTTATTTCTTTTTTTACCTCTTCAAAACTCCAACATTAAAATAAATATTTTTTTTTTACCTCTTCAAAACTCCAACATTAAAATAATTCTTTCTTTTTTACCTCTTCAAAACTAAAACATGAAAAGAATTCTTTCTTTTCTACCTCTTCAAAACTCCAACATTTTTTTTTTTTTACCTCTTCAAAACTCCAACATTAAAAGAATTATTTCTTTTTTACCTCTCTAAAAACTCCAACATAAATTCTTTTTTTTCTTTTTTTTACCTCTTCAAAACTCCAACATTAAAATAATTCTTTGTTTATTACCTCTTCAAAACTCCAACATTAATTTCTTTTTTTTTTACCTCTTCAAAAGTCCAACATTTTTTTTTTTACCTCTTCAAAACTCCAACATTAAAAGATTTATTTCTTTTTTTTACCTCTTCAAAAGTCCAATATATATATTTTTTACCTCTTCAAAACTCCAACATTAAAAGATTTATTTCTTTTTTTACCTCTTCAAAACTCCAATGTTATTATTATTTTTGTTTTTACCTCTTCAAAAGCCCAACATTTTTTTTTTTTTACCTCTTCAAAACTCCAACATTTTTTTAAAACTTTTTTTTACCTCTTCAAAACTCCAAAATTAAAAGATTTATTTCTTTTTTTACCTCTTCAAAACTCCAACATTAAAATAAATCTTTTTTTTTTACCTCTTCAAAACTCCAACATTAATTTCTTTTTTTTTACCTCTTCAAAACTCCAACATTTTTTTTTTTACCTCTTCAAAACTCCAACATTAATTATTTTTTTTTTACCTCTTCAAAACTCCAACATTAAAATAATTCTTTCTTTTTTACCTCTTCAAAACTAAAACATGAAAAGAATTCTTTCTTTTCTACCTCTTCAAAACTCCAACATTTTTTTTTTTACCTCTTCAAAACTCCAACATTTTTTTTTTTTTTTACCTCTTCAAAAGCCCAACATTTTTTTTTTTACCTCTTCAAAACTCCAACATTTATTTAAACTTTTTTTTACCTCTTCAAAACTCCAAAATTAAAAGATTTATTTCTTTTTTTACCTCTTCAAAACTCCAACATTAAAAGAAATATTTTTTTTTTACCTCTTCAAAACTCCAACATTTTTTTTTACCTCTTCAAAACTCCAACATTAATTTTTTTTTTTTTTTTACCTCTTCAAAACTCCAACATTAAAATAATTCTTTCTTTTTTACCTCTTCAAAACTAAAACATGAAAAGAATTCTTTCTTTTCTACCTCTTCAAAACTCCAACATTTTTTTTTTTTTACCTCTTCTAAACTCCAACATTAAAAGAATTATTTCTTTTTTACCTCTCTAAAAACTCCAACATAAATTCTTTTTTTTCTTTTTTTTTACCTCTTCAAAACTCCAACATTAAAATAATTATTTGTTTATTACCTCTTCAAAACTCCAACATTAATTTCTTTTTTTTTTACCTCTTCAAAAGTCCAATATTTTTTTTTTTTTACCTCTTCAAAACTCCAACATTAAAAGATTTATTTCTTTTTTTACCTCTTCAAAACTCCAACATTAAAAGATTTATTTCTTTTTTTACCTCTTCAAAACTCCAATGTTATTATTATTTTTGTTTTTACCTCTTCAAAAGACCAACATTTTTTTTTTTACCTCTTCAAAACTCCAACATTTTTTTAAAACTTTTTTTTACCTCTTCAAAACTCCAAAATTAAAAGATTTATTTCTTTTTTTACCTCTTCAAAACTCCAACATTAAAAGAAATCTTTTTTTTTTACCTCTTCAAAACTCCAACATTAATTTCTTTTTTTTTTACCTCTTCAAAACTCCAACATTTTTTTTTTTACCTCTTCAAAACTCCAACATTTCTTTTTTTTTACCTCTTCAAAACTCCAACATTAATTTTTTTTTTTTTTACCTCTTCAAAACTCCAACATTAAAATAATTCTTTCTTTTTTACCTCTTCAAAACTAAAACATGAAAAGAATTCTTTCTTTTTTACCTCTTCAAAACTCCAACATTTTTTTTTTTTTACCTCTTCAAAACTCCAACATTAATTTTTTTTTTTTTACCTCTTCAAAACTCCAACATTAAAATAATTCTTTCTTTTCTACCTCTTCAAAACTCCAACATTTTTTTTTTTTTTACCTCTTCAAAACTCCAACAATAAAAGATGTATTTCTTTTTTTACCTCTTCAAAACTCCAACATTAATTTCTTTTTTTTTACCTCTTCAAAACTCCAACATTAAAAGATGTATTTCTTTTTTTACCTCTTCAAAACTCCAACATTCATTTCTTTTTTTTTATCTCTTCAAAAGTCCAACATTTTGTTTTTACCTCTTCAAAAGTCCAACTTTTTTTTTTACCTCTTCAAAAGCCCAACATTTTTTTTTTTTTTTTACCTCTTCAAAACTCCAACATTTTTTTAAACTTTTTTTTACCTCTTCAAAACTCCAAAATTAAAATATGTATTTCTTTTTTTACCTCTTCAAAACTCCAACATTATTATTATTATTTTTTTTACCTCTTCAAAACTCCAACATTAAAATAATTATTTCTTTTTTACCTCTCTAAAACTCCAACATGATTTTTTTTTTTTTTTTTTACCTCTTCAAAACTCCAACATTTTTTTTTTTTTTACCTCTTCAAAACTCCAACATTAAAAGATTTATTTCTTTTTTTACCTCTTCAAAACTCCAACATTAAAATAATTCTTTCTTTTTTACCTCTCTAAAATTTCAACATAAATTATTATTATTATTTTTTTTACCTCTTCAAAACTCCAACATTAAAAGAATTCTTTCTTTTTAACCTCTTCAAAAGTCCAACTTTTTTTTTTTTACCTCTCTAAAACTCCAACATATATATATATATTTTTTACCTCTTCAAATCTCCAACATTAAAATAATTCTTTCTTTTTTTTTCCTCTTCAAAACTCCAACATTACTTTATTTATTATTTGTTTTACCTCTTCAAAACTCCAACTTTAAAATAATTCTTTCTTTTTTACCTCTTCAAAAATAAAACATTAAAAGATTTATTTCTTTTTTTACCTCTTCAAAACTCCAACATTAATTTCTTTTTTTTTTATCTCTTCAAAAGTCCAACATTTTTTTTTTACCTCTTCAAAAGTCCAACTTTTTTTTTTTACCTCTTCAAAAGTCCAACGTTTCTTTTTTTTACCTCTTCAAAACTCCAACATTAAAAGATTTATTTCTTTTTTTACCTCTTCAAAACTCCAACATTAAAATAATTCTTTCTTTTTTACCTCTCTAAAATTTCAACATAAATTATTATTATTATTTTTTTTACCTCTTCAAAACTCCAACATTAAAAGAATTCTTTCTTTTTTACCTCTTCAAAAGTCCAACTTTTTTTTTTTACCTCTCTAAAACTCCAACATATATATATATATTTTTTACCTCTTCAAATCTCCAACATTAAAATAATTCTTTCTTTTTTTTTCCTCTTCAAAACTCCAACATTACTTTATTTATTATTTGTTTTACCTCTTCAAAACTCCAACTTTAAAATAATTCTTTCTTTTTTACCTCTTCAAAAATAAAACATTAAAAGATTTATTTCTTTTTTTACCTCTTCAAAACTCCAACATTAATTTCTTTTTTTTTATCTCTTCAAAAGTCCAACATTAAAAGAATTCTTTCTTTTTTACCTCTTCAAAAGTCCAACTTTTTTTTTTACCTCTCTAAAACTCCAACATATATATATATATTTTTTACCTCTTCAAAACTCCAACTTTAAAATAATTCTTTCTTTTTTACCTCTTCAAAAATAAAACATTAAAAGATTTATTTCTTTTTTTACCTCTTCAAAACTCCAACATTAATTTCTTTTTTTTTTATCTCTTCAAAAGTCCAACATTTTTTTTTTACCTCTTCAAAAGTCCAACTTTTTTTTTTTACCTCTTCAAAAGTCCAACGTTTCTTTTTTTTACCTCTTCAAAACTCCAACATTAAAAGATTGATTTCTTTTTTACCTCTTCAAGAGTCCAACTTTTTTTTTTTTTTACCTCTTCAAAACTCCAACATTATTATTATTATTATTTTTTTTTACCTCTTCAAAACTCCAACAGTAAAATAATTATTTCTTTTTTTTACCTCTTCAAAACTCCAACATTAAAATAATTATTTCTTTTTTACCTCTTCAAAACTCCAACATTAAAAGAATTCTTTCTTTTTTTACCTCTTCAAAACTCCAACGTAATTTTTTTTTTTTTTTTTTTTACCTCTTCAAAACTCCAACATTTTTTTCCCTCTTCAAAACTCCAACATTAAAATAATTCTTTCTTTTTTACCTCTTCAAAACTCCAACATTTTAAAAAAATTTTTTTTTACCTCTTCAAAACTCCAACATTAAAATAATTCTTAGTTTATTACCTCTTCAAAACTCCAACATTAATTTCTTTTTTTTTTTACCTCTTCAAAAGTCCAACATTTTTTTTTTTTTACCTCTTCAAAAGTCCAACGTTTCTTTTTTTTACCTCTTCAAAAGTCCAACATTAAAAGATTGATTTCTTTTTTACCTCTTCAAGAGTCCAACTTTTTTTTTTTTTACCTCTTCAAAACTCCAACATTATTATTATTATTTTTTTTTACCTCTTCAAAACTCCAACAGTAATATAATTATTTCTTTTTTTTACCTCTTCAAAACTCCAACATTAAAATAATTATTTATTTTTTACCTCTTCAAAACTCCAACATTAAAATAATTCTTTCTTTTTTTACCTCTTCAAAACTCCAACGTAATTTTTTTTTTTTTTTTTTACCTCTTCAAAAGTCCAACATTTTTTTTTTTTTACCTCTTCAAAACTCCAACAATAAAAGATGTATTTCTTTTTTTACCTCTTCAAAACTCCAACGTTAATCCTTTTTTTTTTATCTCTTCAAAAGTCCAACATTTTTTTTTTTTACTTCTTCAAAACCCCAACATTAAAAGATTTATTTCTTTTTTTACCTCTTCAAAACTCCAATGTTATTATTATTTTTGTTTTTACCTCTTCAAAACTCCAACATTAAAAGATTTATTTCTTTTTTTACCTCTTCAAAACTCCAACATTAAAATAATTCTTTCTTTTTTACCTCTCTAAAATTTCAACATAAATTATTATTATTCTTTTTTTTACCTCTTCAAAACTCCAACATTAAAAGAATTCTTTCTTTTTTACCTCTTCAAAAGTCCAACTTTTTTTTTTTACCTCTCTAAAACTCCAACATATATATATATTTTTTTTACCTCTTCAAATCTCCAACATTAAAATAATTCTTTCTTTTTTTTTCCTCTTCAAAACTCCAACATTATTTTATTTATTATTTGTTTTACCTCTTCAAAACTCCAACTTTAAAATAATTCTTTCTTTTTTACCTCTTCAAAAATAAAACATTAAAAGATTTATTTCTTTTTTTACCTCTTCAAAACTCCAACATTAATTTCTTTTTTTTTTATCTCTTCAAAAGTCCAACATTAAAAGAATTCTTTCTTTTTTACCTCTTCAAAAGTCCAACTTTTTTTTTTACCTCTCTAAAACTCCAACATATATATATATATTTTTTACCTCTTCAAATCTCCAACATTAAAATAATTCTTTCTTTTTTTTTCCTCTTCAAAACTCCAACATTATTTTATTTATTATTTGTTTTACCTCTTCAAAACTCCAACTTTAAAATAATTCTTTCTTTTTTACCTCTTCAAAAATAAAACATTAAAAGATTTATTTCTTTTTTTACCTCTTCAAAACTCCAACATTAATTTCTTTTTTTTTTACCTCTTCAAAAGTCCAACGTTTCTTTTTTTTACCTCTTCAAAAGTCCAACATTAAAAGATTGATTTCTTTTTTACCTCTTCAAGAGTCCAAATTTTTTTTTTTTACCTCTTCAAAACTCCAACAGTAAAATAATTATTTCTTTTTTTTACCTCTTCAAAACTCCAACATTAAAATAATTATTTCTTTTTTACCTCTTCAAAACTCCAACATTAAAAGAATTCTTTCCTTTTTTACCTCTTCAAAACTCCAACGTAATTTTTTTTTTTTTTTTTTTACCTCTTCAAAACTCCAACATTTTTTTTCCCTCTTCAAAACTCCAACATTAAAATAATTCTTTCTTTTTTAACTCTTCAAAACTCCAACATTAAAATAATTCTTTGTTTATTACCTCTTCAAAACTCCAACATTAATTTCTTTTTTTTTTAGCTCTTCAAAAGTCCAACATTTTTTTTTTTTTACCTCTTCAAAACTCCAACATTAAAAGATGTATTTCTTTTTTTACCTCTTCAAAACTCCAACGTTAATTTCTTTTTTTTTTATCTCTTCAAAAGTCCAACATTTTTTTTTTTTACCTCTTCAAAACTCCAACATTAAAAGATTTATTTCTTTTTTTACCTCTTCAAAACTCCAATGTTATTATTATTTTTGTTTTTACCTCTTCAAAAGCCCAACATTTTTTTTTTTTTACCTCTTCAAAACTCCAACATTTTTTTAAAACTTTTTTTTACCTCTTCAAAACTCAAAAATTAAAAGATTTATTTCTTTTTTTACCTCTTCAAAACTCCAACATTAAAATAAATCTTTCTTTTTTACCTCTTCAAAACTCCAACATTAATTTCTTTTTTTTTTACCTCTTCAAAACTCCAACATTTTTTTTTTACCTCTTCAAAACTGCAACATTTTTTTTTTTACCTCTTCAAAACTCCAACATTAAAATAATTCTTTCTTTTTTACTTCTCTAAAAAAAAAATTATGTTGGAGTTTCAACATTATTATTATTATTTTTTTTTTTACCTCTTCAAAACTCCAACAATAAAAGATGTATTTCTTTTTTTACCTCTTCAAAACTCCAACATTAATTTCTTTTTTTTTACCTCTTCAAAACTCCAACATTAAAAGATTTATTTATTTTTTTACCTCTTCAAAACTCCAACATTAAACGATTTATTTATTTTTTTACCTCTTCAAAACTCCAACATTAAAAGAATTCTTTCTTTTTTACCTCTTCAAAAGTCCAACATTAATTTTTTTTTTTTTTACCTCTTAAAAAGTTTAACATTAAAATAATTCTTTCTTTTTTACCTCTTCAAAACTCCAACATTAAAAGATTTATTTCTTTTTTTACCTCTTCAAAACTCCAACATTAAACGATTTATTTATTTTTTTACCTCTTCAAAACTCCAACATTAAAAGAATTCTTTCTTTTTTACCTCTTCAAAAGTCCAACATTAATTTTTTTTTTTTTTACCTCTTAAAAAGTTTAACATTAAAATAATTCTTTCTTTTTTACCTCTTCAAAACTCCAACATTTTTTATTTTTTTTTACCTCTTCAAAACTCCAACATTAAAATAATTATTTCTTTTTTACCTCTCTAAAAACTCCAACATAAATTATTTTTTTTCTTTTTTTTACCTCTTCAAAACTCCAACATTAAAATAATTCTTTGTTTATTTCCTCCTCAAAACTCCAACATTAATTTCTTTTTTTTTTTACCTCTTCAAAAGTCCAACATTTTTTTTTTTTTTACCTCTTCAAAACTCCAACATTAAAAGATTTATTTCTTTTTTTACCTCTTCAAAACGCCAACGTTAATTTCTTTTTTTTTTATCTCTTCAAAAGTCCAACATTTTTTTTTTTTACCTCTTCAAAACTCCAACATTAAAAGATTTATTTCTTTTTTTACCTCTTCAAAACTCCAATGTTATTATTATTTTTGTTTTTACCTCTTCAAAAGCCCAACATTTTTTTTTTTACCTCTTCAAAACTCCAACATTAAAAGAAATATATATTTTTTTAACTCTTCAAAACTCCAACATTTTTTTTTTTACCTCTTCAAAACTCCAACATTTTTTTTTTTTTTTTACCTCTTCAAAACTCCAACATTAATTTTTTTTTTTTTTACCTCTTCAAAACTAAAACATGAAAAGAATTCTTTCTTTTCTACCTCTTCAAAACTCCAACATTTTTTTTTTTTTTTACCTCTTCAAAACTCCAACATTAAAAGAATTATTTCTTTTTTACCTCTCTAAAAACTCCAACATAAATTATTTTTTTTCTTTTTTTTACCTCTTCAAAACTCCAACATTAAAATAATTCTTTGTTTATTACCTCTTCAAAACTCCAACATTAATTTCTTTTTTTTTTACCTCTTCAAAAGTCCAACATTTTTTTTTTTACCTCTTCAAAACTCCAACATTAAAAGATTTATTTCTTTTTTTACCTCTTCAAAACTCCAATATATATTTTTTTTACCTCTTCAAAACTCCAACATTAAAAGATTTATTTCTTTTTTTACCTCTTCAAAACTCCAATGTTATTATTATTTTTGTTTTTACCTCTTCAAAAGCCCAACATTTTTTTTTTTTACCTCTTCAAAACTCCAACATTTTTTTAAAACTTTTTTTTACCTCTTCAAAACTCCAAAATTAAAAGATTTATTTCTTTTTTTACCTCTTCAAAACTCCAACATTAAAAGAAATCTTTTTTTTTTACCTCTTCAAAACTCCAACATTAATTTCTTTTTTTTTACCTCTTCAAAACTCCAACATTTTTTTTTTTACCTCTTCAAAACTCCAACATTAATTTCTTTTTTTTTTTACCTCTTCAAAAGTCCAACATTTTTTTTTTTTACCTCTTCAAAACTCCAACATTAAAAGATTTATTTCTTTTTTTACCTCTTCAAAGGCCAACGTTAATTTCTTTTTTTTTATCTCTTCAAAAGTCCAACATTTTTTTTTTTACCTCTTCAAAACTCCAACATTAAAAGATTTATTTCTTTTTTTACCTCTTCAAAACTCCAATGTTATTATTATTTTTGTTTTTACCTCTTCAAAAGCCCAACATTTTTTTTTTTACCTCTTCAAAACTCCAACATTAAAAGAAATATTTTTTTTTTACCTCTTCAAAACTCCAACATTATTATTATTTTTTTTTTTACCTCTTCAAAACTCCAACATTAAAATAATTCTTTCTTTTTTACCTCTTCAAAACTAAAACATGAAAATAATTCTTTCTTTTCTACCTCTTCAAAACTCCAACATTTTTTTTTTTTTACCTCTTCAAAACTCCAACATTAAAAAATTATTTCTTTTTTACCTCTCTAAAAACTCCAACATAAATTCTTTTTTTTCTTTTTTTTACCTCTTCAAAACTCCAACATTAAAATAATTCTTTGTTTATTACCTCTTCAAAACTCCAACATTAATTTCTTTTTTTTTTACCTCTTCAAAAGTCCAACATTTTTTTTTTTTACCTCTTCAAAACTCCAACGTTAATTTCTTTTTTTTTTATCTCTTCAAAAGTCCAATATAGATTTTTTTTACCTCTTCAAAACTCCAACATTAAAAGATTTATTTATTTTTTTACCTCTTCAAAACTCCAATGTTATTATTATTTTTGTTTTTACCTCTTCAAAAGCCCAACATTTTTTTAAAACTTTTTTTTACCTCTTCAAAACTCCAAAATTAAAAGATTTATTTCTTTTTTTACCTCTTCAAAACTCCAACATTAAAAGAAATATTTTTTTTTTACCTCTTCAAAACTCCAACATTTTTTTTTTACCTCTTCAAAACTCCAACATTAATTTTTTTTTTTTTTTTACCTCTTCAAAACTCCAACATTAAAATAATTCTTTCTTTTTTACCTCTTCAAAACTAAAACATGAAAAGAATTCTTTCTTTTCTACCTCTTCAAAACTCCAACATTTTTTTTTTTTACCTCTTCAAAACTCCAACATTAAAAGAATTATTTCTTTTTTACCTCTCTAAAAACTCCAACATAAATTCTTTTTTTTCTTTTTTTTTACCTCTTCCAAACTCCAACATTAAAATAATTATTTGTTTATTACCTCTTCAAAACTCCAACATTAATTTCTTTTTTTTTACCTCTTCAAAAGTCCAACATTTTTTTTTTTTTACCTCTTCAAAACTCCAACATTAAAAGATTTATTTCTTTTTTTAGCCCTTCAAAACGCCAACGTTAATTTCTTTTTTTTTTACCTCTTCAAAACTCCAACATTTTTTTTCCCTCTTCAAAACTCCAACATTAAAATAATTCTTTCTTTTTTACCTCTTCAAAAGTCCAACTTTTTTTTTTTACCTCTCTAAAACTCCAACATATATATATATATTTTTTACCTCTTCAAATCTCCAACATTAAAATAATTCTTTCTTTTTTTTTCCTCTTCAAAACTCCAACATTACTTTATTTATTATTTGTTTTACCTCTTCAAAACTCCAACTTTAAAATAATTCTTTCTTTTTTACCTCTTCAAAAATAAAACATTAAAAGATTTATTTCTTTTTTTACCTCTTCAAAACTCCAACATTAATTTCTTTTTTTTTATCTCTTCAAAAGTCCAACATTAAAAGAATTCTTTCTTTTTTACCTCTTCAAAAGTCCAACTTTTTTTTTTACCTCTCTAAAACTCCAACATATATATATATATTTTTTACCTCTTCAAAACTCCAACTTTAAAATAATTCTTTCTTTTTTACCTCTTCAAAAATAAAACATTAAAAGATTTATTTCTTTTTTTACCTCTTCAAAACTCCAACATTAATTTCTTTTTTTTTTATCTCTTCAAAAGTCCAACATTTTTTTTTTACCTCTTCAAAAGTCCAACTTTTTTTTTTTACCTCTTCAAAAGTCCAACGTTTCTTTTTTTTACCTCTTCAAAACTCCAACATTAAAAGATTGATTTCTTTTTTACCTCTTCAAGAGTCCAACTTTTTTTTTTTTTTACCTCTTCAAAACTCCAACATTATTATTATTATTATTTTTTTTTACCTCTTCAAAACTCCAACAGTAAAATAATTATTTCTTTTTTTTACCTCTTCAAAACTCCAACATTAAAATAATTATTTCTTTTTTACCTCTTCAAAACTCCAACATTTTAAAAAAATTTTTTTTTACCTCTTCAAAACTCCAACATTAAAATAATTCTTAGTTTATTACCTCTTCAAAACTCCAACATTAATTTCTTTTTTTTTTTACCTCTTCAAAAGTCCAACATTTTTTTTTTTTTACCTCTTCAAAAGTCCAACGTTTCTTTTTTTTACCTCTTCAAAAGTCCAACATTAAAAGATTGATTTCTTTTTTACCTCTTCAAGAGTCCAACTTTTTTTTTTTTTACCTCTTCAAAACTCCAACATTATTATTATTATTTTTTTTTACCTCTTCAAAACTCCAACAGTAATATAATTATTTCTTTTTTTTACCTCTTCAAAACTCCAACATTAAAATAATTATTTATTTTTTACCTCTTCAAAACTCCAACATTAAAATAATTCTTTCTTTTTTTACCTCTTCAAAACTCCAACGTAATTTTTTTTTTTTTTTTTTACCTCTTCAAAAGTCCAACATTTTTTTTTTTTTACCTCTTCAAAACTCCAACAATAAAAGATGTATTTCTTTTTTTACCTCTTCAAAACTCCAACGTTAATCCTTTTTTTTTTATCTCTTCAAAAGTCCAACATTTTTTTTTTTTACTTCTTCAAAACCCCAACATTAAAAGATTTATTTCTTTTTTTACCTCTTCAAAACTCCAATGTTATTATTATTTTTGTTTTTACCTCTTCAAAACTCCAACATTAAAAGATTTATTTCTTTTTTTACCTCTTCAAAACTCCAACATTAAAATAATTCTTTCTTTTTTACCTCTCTAAAATTTCAACATAAATTATTATTATTCTTTTTTTTACCTCTTCAAAACTCCAACATTAAAAGAATTCTTTCTTTTTTACCTCTTCAAAAGTCCAACTTTTTTTTTTTACCTCTCTAAAACTCCAACATATATATATATTTTTTTTACCTCTTCAAATCTCCAACATTAAAATAATTCTTTCTTTTTTTTTTCCTCTTCAAAACTCCAACATTATTTTATTTATTATTTGTTTTACCTCTTCAAAACTCCAACTTTAAAATAATTCTTTCTTTTTTACCTCTTCAAAAATAAAACATTAAAAGATTTATTTCTTTTTTTACCTCTTCAAAACTCCAACATTAATTTCTTTTTTTTTTATCTCTTCAAAAGTCCAACATTAAAAGAATTCTTTCTTTTTTACCTCTTCAAAAGTCCAACTTTTTTTTTTACCTCTCTAAAACTCCAACATATATATATATATTTTTTACCTCTTCAAATCTCCAACATTAAAATAATTCTTTCTTTTTTTTTCCTCTTCAAAACTCCAACATTATTTTATTTATTATTTGTTTTACCTCTTCAAAACTCCAACTTTAAAATAATTCTTTCTTTTTTACCTCTTCAAAAATAAAACATTAAAAGATTTATTTCTTTTTTTACCTCTTCAAAACTCCAACATTAATTTCTTTTTTTTTTACCTCTTCAAAAGTCCAACGTTTCTTTTTTTTACCTCTTCAAAAGTCCAACATTAAAAGATTGATTTCTTTTTTACCTCTTCAAGAGTCCAAATTTTTTTTTTTTACCTCTTCAAAACTCCAACAGTAAAATAATTATTTCTTTTTTTTACCTCTTCAAAACTCCAACATTAAAATAATTATTTCTTTTTTACCTCTTCAAAACTCCAACATTAAAAGAATTCTTTCCTTTTTTACCTCTTCAAAACTCCAACGTAATTTTTTTTTTTTTTTTTTTACCTCTTCAAAACTCCAACATTTTTTTTCCCTCTTCAAAACTCCAACATTAAAATAATTCTTTCTTTTTTAACTCTTCAAAACTCCAACATTAAAATAATTCTTTGTTTATTACCTCTTCAAAACTCCAACATTAATTTCTTTTTTTTTTAGCTCTTCAAAAGTCCAACATTTTTTTTTTTTTACCTCTTCAAAACTCCAACATTAAAAGATGTATTTCTTTTTTTACCTCTTCAAAACTCCAACGTTAATTTCTTTTTTTTTTATCTCTTCAAAAGTCCAACATTTTTTTTTTTTACCTCTTCAAAACTCCAACATTAAAAGATTTATTTCTTTTTTTACCTCTTCAAAACTCCAATGTTATTATTATTTTTGTTTTTACCTCTTCAAAAGCCCAACATTTTTTTTTTTTTACCTCTTCAAAACTCCAACATTTTTTTAAAACTTTTTTTTACCTCTTCAAAACTCAAAAATTAAAAGATTTATTTCTTTTTTTACCTCTTCAAAACTCCAACATTAAAATAAATCTTTCTTTTTTACCTCTTCAAAACTCCAACATTAATTTCTTTTTTTTTTACCTCTTCAAAACTCCAACATTTTTTTTTTACCTCTTCAAAACTGCAACATTTTTTTTTTTACCTCTTCAAAACTCCAACATTAAAATAATTCTTTCTTTTTTACTTCTCTAAAAAAAAAATTATGTTGGAGTTTCAACATTATTATTATTATTTTTTTTTTTACCTCTTCAAAACTCCAACAATAAAAGATGTATTTCTTTTTTTACCTCTTCAAAACTCCAACATTAATTTCTTTTTTTTTACCTCTTCAAAACTCCAACATTAAAAGATTTATTTATTTTTTTACCTCTTCAAAACTCCAACATTAAACGATTTATTTATTTTTTTACCTCTTCAAAACTCCAACATTAAAAGAATTCTTTCTTTTTTACCTCTTCAAAAGTCCAACATTAATTTTTTTTTTTTTTACCTCTTAAAAAGTTTAACATTAAAATAATTCTTTCTTTTTTACCTCTTCAAAACTCCAACATTAAAAGATTTATTTCTTTTTTTACCTCTTCAAAACTCCAACATTAAACGATTTTTTTATTTTTTTACCTCTTCAAAACTCCAACATTAAAAGAATTCTTTCTTTTTTACCTCTTCAAAAGTCCAACATTAATTTTTTTTTTTTTTACCTCTTAAAAAGTTTAACATTAAAATAATTCTTTCTTTTTTACCTCTTCAAAACTCCAACATTTTTTATTTTTTTTTACCTCTTCAAAACTCCAACATTAAAATAATTATTTCTTTTTTACCTCTCTAAAAACTCCAACATAAATTATTTTTTTTCTTTTTTTTACCTCTTCAAAACTCCAACATTAAAATAATTCTTTGTTTATTTCCTCCTCAAAACTCCAACATTAATTTCTTTTTTTTTTTACCTCTTCAAAAGTCCAACATTTTTTTTTTTTTTACCTCTTCAAAACTCCAACATTAAAAGATTTATTTCTTTTTTTACCTCTTCAAAACGCCAACGTTAATTTCTTTTTTTTTTATCTCTTCAAAAGTCCAACATTTTTTTTTTTTACCTCTTCAAAACTCCAACATTAAAAGATTTATTTCTTTTTTTACCTCTTCAAAACTCCAATGTTATTATTATTTTTGTTTTTACCTCTTCAAAAGCCCAACATTTTTTTTTTTACCTCTTCAAAACTCCAACATTAAAAGAAATATATATTTTTTTAACTCTTCAAAACTCCAACATTTTTTTTTTTACCTCTTCAAAACTCCAACATTTTTTTTTTTTTTTTACCTCTTCAAAACTCCAACATTAATTTTTTTTTTTTTTACCTCTTCAAAACTAAAACATGAAAAGAATTCTTTCTTTTCTACCTCTTCAAAACTCCAACATTTTTTTTTTTTTTTACCTCTTCAAAACTCCAACATTAAAAGAATTATTTCTTTTTTACCTCTCTAAAAACTCCAACATAAATTATTTTTTTTCTTTTTTTTACCTCTTCAAAACTCCAACATTAAAATAATTCTTTGTTTATTACCTCTTCAAAACTCCAACATTAATTTCTTTTTTTTTTACCTCTTCAAAAGTCCAACATTTTTTTTTTTACCTCTTCAAAACTCCAACATTAAAAGATTTATTTCTTTTTTTACCTCTTCAAAACTCCAATATATATTTTTTTTACCTCTTCAAAACTCCAACATTAAAAGATTTATTTCTTTTTTTACCTCTTCAAAACTCCAATGTTATTATTATTTTTGTTTTTACCTCTTCAAAAGCCCAACATTTTTTTTTTTTACCTCTTAAAAGATTTATTTCTTTTTTTACCTCTTCAAAACTCCAACATTAAAAGAAATCTTTTTTTTTTACCTCTTCAAAACTCCAACATTAATTTCTTTTTTTTTACCTCTTCAAAACTCCAACATTTTTTTTTTTACCTCTTCAAAACTCCAACATTAATTTCTTTTTTTTTTTACCTCTTCAAAAGTCCAACATTTTTTTTTTTTACCTCTTCAAAACTCCAACATTAAAAGATTTATTTCTTTTTTTACCTCTTCAAAGGCCAACGTTAATTTCTTTTTTTTTATCTCTTCAAAAGTCCAACATTTTTTTTTTTACCTCTTCAAAACTCCAACATTAAAAGATTTATTTCTTTTTTTACCTCTTCAAAACTCCAATGTTATTATTATTTTTGTTTTTACCTCTTCAAAAGCCCAACATTTTTTTTTTTACCTCTTCAAAACTCCAACATTAAAAGAAATATTTTTTTTTTACCTCTTCAAAACTCCAACATTATTATTATTTTTTTTTTTACCTCTTCAAAACTCCAACATTAAAATAATTCTTTCTTTTTTACCTCTTCAAAACTAAAACATGAAAATAATTCTTTCTTTTCTACCTCTTCAAAACTCCAACATTTTTTTTTTTTTACCTCTTCAAAACTCCAACATTAAAAAATTATTTCTTTTTTACCTCTCTAAAAACTCCAACATAAATTCTTTTTTTTCTTTTTTTTACCTCTTCAAAACTCCAACATTAAAATAATTCTTTGTTTATTACCTCTTCAAAACTCCAACATTAATTTCTTTTTTTTTTACCTCTTCAAAAGTCCAACATTTTTTTTTTTTACCTCTTCAAAACTCCAACGTTAATTTCTTTTTTTTTTATCTCTTCAAAAGTCCAATATAGATTTTTTTTACCTCTTCAAAACTCCAACATTAAAAGATTTATTTATTTTTTTACCTCTTCAAAACTCCAATGTTATTATTATTTTTGTTTTTACCTCTTCAAAAGCCCAACATTTTTTTAAAACTTTTTTTTACCTCTTCAAAACTCCAAAATTAAAAGATTTATTTCTTTTTTTACCTCTTCAAAACTCCAACATTAAAAGAAATATTTTTTTTTTACCTCTTCAAAACTCCAACATTTTTTTTTTACCTCTTCAAAACTCCAACATTAATTTTTTTTTTTTTTTTACCTCTTCAAAACTCCAACATTAAAATAATTCTTTCTTTTTTACCTCTTCAAAACTAAAACATGAAAAGAATTCTTTCTTTTCTACCTCTTCAAAACTCCAACATTTTTTTTTTTTACCTCTTCAAAACTCCAACATTAAAAGAATTATTTCTTTTTTACCTCTCTAAAAACTCCAACATAAATTCTTTTTTTTCTTTTTTTTTACCTCTTCCAAACTCCAACATTAAAATAATTATTTGTTTATTACCTCTTCAAAACTCCAACATTAATTTCTTTTTTTTTACCTCTTCAAAAGTCCAACATTTTTTTTTTTTTACCTCTTCAAAACTCCAACATTAAAAGATTTATTTCTTTTTTTAGCCCTTCAAAACGCCAACGTTAATTTCTTTTTTTTTTACCTCTTCAAAACTCCAACATTTTTTTTCCCTCTTCAAAACTCCAACATTAAAATAATTCTTTCTTTTTTACCTCTTCAAAAGTCCAACTTTTTTTTTTTACCTCTCTAAAACTCCAACATATATATATATATTTTTTACCTCTTCAAATCTCCAACATTAAAATAATTCTTTCTTTTTTTTTCCTCTTCAAAACTCCAACATTACTTTATTTATTATTTGTTTTACCTCTTCAAAACTCCAACTTTAAAATAATTCTTTCTTTTTTACCTCTTCAAAAATAAAACATTAAAAGATTTATTTCTTTTTTTACCTCTTCAAAACTCCAACATTAATTTCTTTTTTTTTATCTCTTCAAAAGTCCAACATTAAAAGAATTCTTTCTTTTTTACCTCTTCAAAAGTCCAACTTTTTTTTTTACCTCTCTAAAACTCCAACATATATATATATATTTTTTACCTCTTCAAAACTCCAACTTTAAAATAATTCTTTCTTTTTTACCTCTTCAAAAATAAAACATTAAAAGATTTATTTCTTTTTTTACCTCTTCAAAACTCCAACATTAATTTCTTTTTTTTTTATCTCTTCAAAAGTCCAACATTTTTTTTTTACCTCTTCAAAAGTCCAACTTTTTTTTTTTACCTCTTCAAAAGTCCAACGTTTCTTTTTTTTACCTCTTCAAAACTCCAACATTAAAAGATTGATTTCTTTTTTACCTCTTCAAGAGTCCAACTTTTTTTTTTTTTTACCTCTTCAAAACTCCAACATTATTATTATTATTATTTTTTTTTACCTCTTCAAAACTCCAACAGTAAAATAATTATTTCTTTTTTTTTACCTCTTCAAAACTCCAACATTAAAATAATTATTTCTTTTTTACCTCTTCAAAACTCCAACATTTTTAAAAAATTTTTTTTTACCTCTTCAAAACTCCAACATTAAAATAATTCTTAGTTTATTACCTCTTCAAAACTCCAACATTAATTTCTTTTTTTTTTTACCTCTTCAAAAGTCCAACATTTTTTTTTTTTTACCTCTTCAAAAGTCCAACGTTTCTTTTTTTTACCTCTTCAAAAGTCCAACATTAAAAGATTGATTTCTTTTTTACCTCTTCAAGAGTCCAACTTTTTTTTTTTTTACCTCTTCAAAACTCCAACATTATTATTATTATTTTTTTTTACCTCTTCAAAACTCCAACAGTAATATAATTATTTCTTTTTTTTACCTCTTCAAAACTCCAACATTAAAATAATTATTTATTTTTTACCTCTTCAAAACTCCAACATTAAAATAATTCTTTCTTTTTTTACCTCTTCAAAACTCCAACGTAATTTTTTTTTTTTTTTTTTACCTCTTCAAAAGTCCAACATTTTTTTTTTTTTACCTCTTCAAAACTCCAACAATAAAAGATGTATTTCTTTTTTTACCTCTTCAAAACTCCAACGTTAATCCTTTTTTTTTTATCTCTTCAAAAGTCCAACATTTTTTTTTTTTACTTCTTCAAAACCCCAACATTAAAAGATTTATTTCTTTTTTTACCTCTTCAAAACTCCAATGTTATTATTATTTTTGTTTTTACCTCTTCAAAACTCCAACATTAAAAGATTTATTTCTTTTTTTACCTCTTCAAAACTCCAACATTAAAATAATTCTTTCTTTTTTACCTCTCTAAAATTTCAACATAAATTATTATTATTCTTTTTTTTACCTCTTCAAAACTCCAACATTAAAAGAATTCTTTCTTTTTTACCTCTTCAAAAGTCCAACTTTTTTTTTTTACCTCTCTAAAACTCCAACATATATATATATTTTTTTTACCTCTTCAAATCTCCAACATTAAAATAATTCTTTCTTTTTTTTTTCCTCTTCAAAACTCCAACATTATTTTATTTATTATTTGTTTTACCTCTTCAAAACTCCAACTTTAAAATAATTCTTTCTTTTTTACCTCTTCAAAAATAAAACATTAAAAGATTTATTTCTTTTTTTACCTCTTCAAAACTCCAACATTAATTTCTTTTTTTTTTATCTCTTCAAAAGTCCAACATTAAAAGAATTCTTTCTTTTTTACCTCTTCAAAAGTCCAACTTTTTTTTTTACCTCTCTAAAACTCCAACATATATATATATATTTTTTACCTCTTCAAATCTCCAACATTAAAATAATTCTTTCTTTTTTTTTCCTCTTCAAAACTCCAACATTATTTTATTTATTATTTGTTTTACCTCTTCAAAACTCCAACTTTAAAATAATTCTTTCTTTTTTACCTCTTCAAAAATAAAACATTAAAAGATTTATTTCTTTTTTTACCTCTTCAAAACTCCAACATTAATTTCTTTTTTTTTTACCTCTTCAAAAGTCCAACGTTTCTTTTTTTTACCTCTTCAAAAGTCCAACATTAAAAGATTGATTTCTTTTTTACCTCTTCAAGAGTCCAAATTTTTTTTTTTTACCTCTTCAAAACTCCAACAGTAAAATAATTATTTCTTTTTTTTACCTCTTCAAAACTCCAACATTAAAATAATTATTTCTTTTTTACCTCTTCAAAACTCCAACATTAAAAGAATTCTTTCCTTTTTTACCTCTTCAAAACTCCAACGTAATTTTTTTTTTTTTTTTTTTACCTCTTCAAAACTCCAACATTTTTTTTCCCTCTTCAAAACTCCAACATTAAAATAATTCTTTCTTTTTTAACTCTTCAAAACTCCAACATTAAAATAATTCTTTGTTTATTACCTCTTCAAAACTCCAACATTAATTTCTTTTTTTTTTAGCTCTTCAAAAGTCCAACATTTTTTTTTTTTTACCTCTTCAAAACTCCAACATTAAAAGATGTATTTCTTTTTTTACCTCTTCAAAACTCCAACGTTAATTTCTTTTTTTTTTATCTCTTCAAAAGTCCAACATTTTTTTTTTTTACCTCTTCAAAACTCCAACATTAAAAGATTTATTTCTTTTTTTACCTCTTCAAAACTCCAATGTTATTATTATTTTTGTTTTTACCTCTTCAAAAGCCCAACATTTTTTTTTTTTTACCTCTTCAAAACTCCAACATTTTTTTAAAACTTTTTTTTACCTCTTCAAAACTCAAAAATTAAAAGATTTATTTCTTTTTTTACCTCTTCAAAACTCCAACATTAAAATAAATCTTTCTTTTTTACCTCTTCAAAACTCCAACATTAATTTCTTTTTTTTTTACCTCTTCAAAACTCCAACATTTTTTTTTTACCTCTTCAAAACTGCAACATTTTTTTTTTTACCTCTTCAAAACTCCAACATTAAAATAATTCTTTCTTTTTTACTTCTCTAAAAAAAAAATTATGTTGGAGTTTCAACATTATTATTTTTTTTTTTTTTTACCTCTTCAAAACTCCAACAATAAAAGATGTATTTCTTTTTTTACCTCTTCAAAACTCCAACATTAATTTCTTTTTTTTTACCTCTTCAAAACTCCAACATTAAAAGATTTATTTATTTTTTTACCTCTTCAAAACTCCAACATTAAACGATTTATTTATTTTTTTACCTCTTCAAAACTCCAACATTAAAAGAATTCTTTTTTTTTACCTCTTCAAAAGTCCAACATTAATTTTTTTTTTTTTTACCTCTTAAAAAGTTTAACATTAAAATAATTCTTTCTTTTTTACCTCTTCAAAACTCCAACATTAAAAGATTTATTTCTTTTTTTACCTCTTCAAAACTCCAACATTAAACGATTTATTTATTTTTTTACCTCTTCAAAACTCCAACATTAAAAGAATTCTTTCTTTTTTACCTCTTCAAAAGTCCAACATTAATTTTTTTTTTTTTTACCTCTTAAAAAGTTTAACATTAAAATAATTCTTTCTTTTTTACCTCTTCAAAACTCCAACATTAAAATAATTATTTCTTTTTTACCTCTCTAAAAACTCCAACATAAATTATTTTTTTTCTTTTTTTTACCTCTTCAAAACTCCAACATTAAAATAATTCTTTGTTTATTTCCTCCTCAAAACTCCAACATTAATTTCTTTTTTTTTTTACCTCTTCAAAAGTCCAACATTTTTTTTTTTTTTACCTCTTCAAAACTCCAACATTAAAAGATTTATTTTTTTTTTACCTCTTCAAAACTCCAACATTATTATTATTATTTTTTTTACCTCTTCAAAACTCCAACATTAAAATAATTCTTTCTTTTTTACCTCTTCAAAACTAAAACATGAAAATAATTCTTTCTTTTCTACCTCTTCAAAACTCCAACATTTTTTTTTTTTTACCTCTTCAAAACTCCAACATTAAAAAATTATTTCTTTTTTACCTCTCTAAAAACTCCAACATAAATTCTTTTTTTTCTTTTTTTTACCTCTTCAAAACTCCAACATTAAAATAATTCTTTGTTTATTACCTCTTCAAAACTCCAACATTAATTTCTTTTTTTTTTACCTCTTCAAAAGTCCAACATTTTTTTTTTTTACCTCTTCAAAACTCCAACGTTAATTTCTTTTTTTTTTATCTCTTCAAAAGTCCAATATAGATTTTTTTTACCTCTTCAAAACTCCAACATTAAAAGATTTATTTCTTTTTTTACCTCTTCAAAACTCCAATGTTATTATTATTTTTGTTTTTACCTCTTCAAAAGCCCAACATTTTTTTAAAACTTTTTTTTACCTCTTCAAAACTCCAAAATTAAAAGATTTATTTCTTTTTTTACCTCTTCAAAACTCCAACATTAAAAGAAATATTTTTTTTTTACCTCTTCAAAACTCCAACATTTTTTTTTTACCTCTTCAAAACTCCAACATTAATTTTTTTTTTTTTTTTACCTCTTCAAAACTCCAACATTAAAATAATTCTTTCTTTTTTACCTCTTCAAAACTAAAACATGAAAAGAATTCTTTCTTTTCTACCTCTTCAAAACTCCAACATTTTTTTTTTTTACCTCTTCAAAACTCCAACATTAAAAGAATTATTTCTTTTTTACCTCTCTAAAAACTCCAACATAAATTCTTTTTTTTCTTTTTTTTTACCTCTTCCAAACTCCAACATTAAAATAATTATTTGTTTATTACCTCTTCAAAACTCCAACATTAATTTCTTTTTTTTTACCTCTTCAAAAGTCCAACATTTTTTTTTTTTTACCTCTTCAAAACTCCAACATTAAAAGATTTATTTCTTTTTTTAGCCCTTCAAAACGCCAACGTTAATTTCTTTTTTTTTTACCTCTTCAAAACTCCAACATTTTTTTTCCCTCTTCAAAACTCCAACATTAAAATAATTCTTTCTTTTTTACCTCTTCAAAAGTCCAACTTTTTTTTTTTACCTCTCTAAAACTCCAACATATATATATATATTTTTTACCTCTTCAAATCTCCAACATTAAAATAATTCTTTCTTTTTTTTTCCTCTTCAAAACTCCAACATTACTTTATTTATTATTTGTTTTACCTCTTCAAAACTCCAACTTTAAAATAATTCTTTCTTTTTTACCTCTTCAAAAATAAAACATTAAAAGATTTATTTCTTTTTTTACCTCTTCAAAACTCCAACATTAATTTCTTTTTTTTTATCTCTTCAAAAGTCCAACATTAAAAGAATTCTTTCTTTTTTACCTCTTCAAAAGTCCAACTTTTTTTTTTACCTCTCTAAAACTCCAACATATATATATATATTTTTTACCTCTTCAAAACTCCAACTTTAAAATAATTCTTTCTTTTTTACCTCTTCAAAAATAAAACATTAAAAGATTTATTTCTTTTTTTACCTCTTCAAAACTCCAACATTAATTTCTTTTTTTTTTATCTCTTCAAAAGTCCAACATTTTTTTTTTACCTCTTCAAAAGTCCAACTTTTTTTTTTTACCTCTTCAAAAGTCCAACGTTTCTTTTTTTTACCTCTTCAAAACTCCAACATTAAAAGATTGATTTCTTTTTTACCTCTTCAAGAGTCCAACTTTTTTTTTTTTTTACCTCTTCAAAACTCCAACATTATTATTATTATTATTTTTTTTTACCTCTTCAAAACTCCAACAGTAAAATAATTATTTCTTTTTTTTACCTCTTCAAAACTCCAACATTAAAATAATTATTTCTTTTTTACCTCTTCAAAACTCCAACATTTTTAAAAAAATTTTTTTTACCTCTTCAAAACTCCAACATTAAAATAATTCTTAGTTTATTACCTCTTCAAAACTCCAACATTAATTTCTTTTTTTTTTTACCTCTTCAAAAGTCCAACATTTTTTTTTTTTTACCTCTTCAAAAGTCCAACGTTTCTTTTTTTTACCTCTTCAAAAGTCCAACATTAAAAGATTGATTTCTTTTTTACCTCTTCAAGAGTCCAACTTTTTTTTTTTTTACCTCTTCAAAACTCCAACATTATTATTATTATTTTTTTTTACCTCTTCAAAACTCCAACAGTAATATAATTATTTCTTTTTTTTACCTCTTCAAAACTCCAACATTAAAATAATTATTTATTTTTTACCTCTTCAAAACTCCAACATTAAAATAATTCTTTCTTTTTTTACCTCTTCAAAACTCCAACGTAATTTTTTTTTTTTTTTTTTACCTCTTCAAAAGTCCAACATTTTTTTTTTTTTACCTCTTCAAAACTCCAACAATAAAAGATGTATTTCTTTTTTTACCTCTTCAAAACTCCAACGTTAATCCTTTTTTTTTTATCTCTTCAAAAGTCCAACATTTTTTTTTTTTACTTCTTCAAAACCCCAACATTAAAAGATTTATTTCTTTTTTTACCTCTTCAAAACTCCAATGTTATTATTATTTTTGTTTTTACCTCTTCAAAACTCCAACATTAAAAGATTTATTTCTTTTTTTACCTCTTCAAAACTCCAACATTAAAATAATTCTTTCTTTTTTACCTCTCTAAAATTTCAACATAAATTATTATTATTCTTTTTTTTACCTCTTCAAAACTCCAACATTAAAAGAATTCTTTCTTTTTTACCTCTTCAAAAGTCCAACTTTTTTTTTTTACCTCTCTAAAACTCCAACATATATATATATTTTTTTTACCTCTTCAAATCTCCAACATTAAAATAATTCTTTCTTTTTTTTTTCCTCTTCAAAACTCCAACATTATTTTATTTATTATTTGTTTTACCTCTTCAAAACTCCAACTTTAAAATAATTCTTTCTTTTTTACCTCTTCAAAAATAAAACATTAAAAGATTTATTTCTTTTTTTACCTCTTCAAAACTCCAACATTAATTTCTTTTTTTTTTATCTCTTCAAAAGTCCAACATTAAAAGAATTCTTTCTTTTTTACCTCTTCAAAAGTCCAACTTTTTTTTTTACCTCTCTAAAACTCCAACATATATATATATATTTTTTACCTCTTCAAATCTCCAACATTAAAATAATTCTTTCTTTTTTTTTCCTCTTCAAAACTCCAACATTATTTTATTTATTATTTGTTTTACCTCTTCAAAACTCCAACTTTAAAATAATTCTTTCTTTTTTACCTCTTCAAAAATAAAACATTAAAAGATTTATTTCTTTTTTTACCTCTTCAAAACTCCAACATTAATTTCTTTTTTTTTTACCTCTTCAAAAGTCCAACGTTTCTTTTTTTTACCTCTTCAAAAGTCCAACATTAAAAGATTGATTTCTTTTTTACCTCTTCAAGAGTCCAAATTTTTTTTTTTTACCTCTTCAAAACTCCAACAGTAAAATAATTATTTCTTTTTTTTACCTCTTCAAAACTCCAACATTAAAATAATTATTTCTTTTTTACCTCTTCAAAACTCCAACATTAAAAGAATTCTTTCCTTTTTTACCTCTTCAAAACTCCAACGTAATTTTTTTTTTTTTTTTTTTACCTCTTCAAAACTCCAACATTTTTTTTCCCTCTTCAAAACTCCAACATTAAAATAATTCTTTCTTTTTTAACTCTTCAAAACTCCAACATTAAAATAATTCTTTGTTTATTACCTCTTCAAAACTCCAACATTAATTTCTTTTTTTTTTAGCTCTTCAAAAGTCCAACATTTTTTTTTTTTTACCTCTTCAAAACTCCAACATTAAAAGATGTATTTCTTTTTTTACCTCTTCAAAACTCCAACGTTAATTTCTTTTTTTTTTATCTCTTCAAAAGTCCAACATTTTTTTTTTTTACCTCTTCAAAACTCCAACATTAAAAGATTTATTTCTTTTTTTACCTCTTCAAAACTCCAATGTTATTATTATTTTTGTTTTTACCTCTTCAAAAGCCCAACATTTTTTTTTTTTTACCTCTTCAAAACTCCAACATTTTTTTAAAACTTTTTTTTACCTCTTCAAAACTCAAAAATTAAAAGATTTATTTCTTTTTTTACCTCTTCAAAACTCCAACATTAAAATAAATCTTTCTTTTTTACCTCTTCAAAACTCCAACATTAATTTCTTTTTTTTTTACCTCTTCAAAACTCCAACATTTTTTTTTTACCTCTTCAAAACTGCAACATTTTTTTTTTTACCTCTTCAAAACTCCAACATTAAAATAATTCTTTCTTTTTTACTTCTCTAAAAAAAAAATTATGTTGGAGTTTCAACATTATTTTTTTTTTTTTTTTTTTACCTCTTCAAAACTCCAACAATAAAAGATGTATTTCTTTTTTTACCTCTTCAAAACTCCAACATTAATTTCTTTTTTTTTACCTCTTCAAAACTCCAACATTAAAAGATTTATTTATTTTTTTACCTCTTCAAAACTCCAACATTAAACGATTTATTTATTTTTTTACCTCTTCAAAACTCCAACATTAAAAGAATTCTTTTTTTTTACCTCTTCAAAAGTCCAACATTAATTTTTTTTTTTTTTACCTCTTAAAAAGTTTAACATTAAAATAATTCTTTCTTTTTTACCTCTTCAAAACTCCAACATTAAAAGATTTATTTCTTTTTTTACCTCTTCAAAACTCCAACATTAAACGATTTATTTATTTTTTTACCTCTTCAAAACTCCAACATTAAAAGAATTCTTTCTTTTTTACCTCTTCAAAAGTCCAACATTAATTTTTTTTTTTTTTACCTCTTAAAAAGTTTAACATTAAAATAATTCTTTCTTTTTTACCTCTTCAAAACTCCAACATTAAAATAATTATTTCTTTTTTACCTCTCTAAAAACTCCAACATAAATTATTTTTTTTCTTTTTTTTACCTCTTCAAAACTCCAACATTAAAATAATTCTTTGTTTATTTCCTCCTCAAAACTCCAACATTAATTTCTTTTTTTTTTTACCTCTTCAAAAGTCCAACATTTTTTTTTTTTTTACCTCTTCAAAACTCCAACATTAAAAGATTTATTTCTTTTTTTACCTCTTCAAAACGCCAACGTTAATTTCTTTTTTTTTTATCTCTTCAAAAGTCCAACATTTTTTTTTTTTACCTCTTCAAAACTCCAACATTAAAAGATTTATTTCTTTTTTTACCTCTTCAAAACTCCAATGTTATTATTATTTTTGTTTTTACCTCTTCAAAAGCCCAACATTTTTTTTTTTTACCTCTTCAAAACTCCAACATTAAAAGAAATTTTTTTTTTTTAACTCTTCAAAACTCCAACATTTTTTTTTTTACCTCTTCAAAACTCCAACATTTTTTTTTTTTTTTTACCTCTTCAAAACTCCAACATTAATTTTTTTTTTTTTTACCTCTTCAAAACTAAAACATGAAAAGAATTCTTTCTTTTCTACCTCTTCAAAACTCCAACATTTTTTTTTTTTTTTACCTCTTCAAAACTCCAACATTAAAAGAATTATTTCTTTTTTACCTCTCTAAAAACTCCAACATAAATTCTTTTTTTTCTTTTTTTTACCTCTTCAAAACTCCAACATTAAAATAATTCTTTGTTTATTACCTCTTCAAAACTCCAACATTAATTTCTTTTTTTTTTACCTCTTCAAAAGTCCAACATTTTTTTTTTTACCTCTTCAAAACTCCAACATTAAAAGATTTATTTCTTTTTTTACCTCTTCAAAACTCCAATATATATATTTTTTACCTCTTCAAAACTCCAACATTAAAAGATTTATTTCTTTTTTTACCTCTTCAAAACTCCAATGTTATTATTATTTTTGTTTTTACCTCTTCAAAAGCCCAATATATATTTTTTTTACCTCTTCAAAACTCCAACATTAAAAGATTTATTTCTTTTTTTACCTCTTCAAAACTCCAATGTTATTATTATTTTTGTTTTTACCTCTTCAAAAGCCCAACATTTTTTTTTTTTACCTCTTCAAAACTCCAACATTTTTTTAAAACTTTTTTTTACCTCTTCAAAACTCCAAAATTAAAAGATTTATTTCTTTTTTTACCTCTTCAAAACTCCAACATTAAAAGAAATCTTTTTTTTTTACCTCTTCAAAACTCCAACATTAATTTCTTTTTTTTTACCTCTTCAAAACTCCAACATTTTTTTTTTTACCTCTTCAAAACTCCAACATTAATTTCTTTTTTTTTTTACCTCTTCAAAAGTCCAACATTTTTTTTTTTTACCTCTTCAAAACTCCAACATTAAAAGATTTATTTCTTTTTTTACCTCTTCAAAGGCCAACGTTAATTTCTTTTTTTTTTATCTCTTCAAAAGTCCAACATTTTTTTTTTTACCTCTTCAAAACTCCAACATTAAAAGATTTATTTCTTTTTTTACCTCTTCAAAACTCCAATGTTATTATTATTTTTGTTTTTACCTCTTCAAAAGCCCAACATTTTTTTTTTACCTCTTCAAAACTCCAACATTAAAAGAAATATTTTTTTTTTACCTCTTCAAAACTCCAACATTATTATTTTTTTTTTTTTTACCTCTTCAAAACTCCAACATTAAAATAATTCTTTCTTTTTTACCTCTTCAAAACTAAAACATGAAAATAATTCTTTCTTTTCTACCTCTTCAAAACTCCAACATTTTTTTTTTTTTACCTCTTCAAAACTCCAACATTTTTTTAAAACTTTTTTTTACCTCTTCAAAACTCAAAAATTAAAAGATTTATTTCTTTTTTTACCTCTTCAAAACTCCAACATTAAAATAAATCTTTCTTTTTTACCTCTTCAAAACTCCAACATTAATTTCTTTTTTTTTTACCTCTTCAAAACTCCAACATTTTTTTTTTTACCTCTTCAAAACTGCAACATTTTTTTTTTACCTCTTCAAAACTCCAACATTAAAATAATTCTTTCTTTTTTACTTCTCTAAAAAAAAAATTATGTTGGAGTTTCAACATTATTATTATTTTTTTTTTTTTTACCTCTTCAAAACTCCAACAATAAAAGATGTATTTCTTTTTTTACCTCTTCAAAACTCCAACATTAATTTCTTTTTTTTTACCTCTTCAAAACTCCAACATTAAAAGATTTATTTATTTTTTTACCTCTTCAAAACTCCAACATTAAACGATTTATTTATTTTTTTACCTCTTCAAAACTCCAACATTAAAAGAATTCTTTCTTTTTTACCTCTTCAAAAGTCCAACATTAATTTTTTTTTTTTTTACCTCTTAAAAAGTTTAACATTAAAATAATTCTTTCTTTTTTACCTCTTCAAAACTCCAACATTAAAAGATTTATTTCTTTTTTTACCTCTTCAAAACTCCAACATTAAACGATTTATTTATTTTTTTACCTCTTCAAAACTCCAACATTAAAAGAATTCTTTCTTTTTTACCTCTTCAAAAGTCCAACATTAATTTTTTTTTTTTTTACCTCTTAAAAAGTTTAACATTAAAATAATTCTTTCTTTTTTACCTCTTCAAAACTCCAACATTTTTTATTTTTTTTTACCTCTTCAAAACTCCAACATTAAAATAATTATTTCTTTTTTACCTCTCTAAAAACTCCAACATAAATTCTTTTTTTTCTTTTTTTTACCTCTTCAAAACTCCAACATTAAAATAATTCTTTGTTTATTTCCTCCTCAAAACTCCAACATTAATTTCTTTTTTTTTTTACCTCTTCAAAAGTCCAACATTTTTTTTTTTTTTACCTCTTCAAAACTCCAACATTAAAAGATTTATTTCTTTTTTTACCTCTTCAAAACGCCAACGTTAATTTCTTTTTTTTTTATCTCTTCAAAAGTCCAACATTTTTTTTTTTTACCTCTTCAAAACTCCAACATTAAAAGATTTATTTCTTTTTTTACCTCTTCAAAACTCCAATGTTATTATTATTTTTGTTTTTACCTCTTCAAAAGCCCAACATTTTTTTTTTTTACCTCTTCAAAACTCCAACATTAAAAGAAATATATTTTTTTTAACTCTTCAAAACTCCAACATTTTTTTTTTTACCTCTTCAAAACTCCAACATTTTTTTTTTTTTTTTACCTCTTCAAAACTCCAACATTAATTTTTTTTTTTTTTACCTCTTCAAAACTCCAACAGTAAAAGAATTATTTCTTTTTTACCTCTCTAAAAACTCCAACATAAATTCTTTTTTTTCTTTTTTTTACCTCTTCAAAACTCCAACATTAAAATAATTCTTTCTTTTCTACCTCTTCAAAACTCCAACATTTTTTTTTTTTTTTACCTCTTCAAAACTCCAACATTAAAAGAATTATTTCTTTTTTACCTCTCTAAAAACTCCAACATAAATTCTTTTTTTTCTTTTTTTTACCTCTTCAAAACTCCAACATTAAAATAATTCTTTGTTTATTACCTCTTCAAAACTCCAACATTAATTTCTTTTTTTTTTACCTCTTCAAAACTCCAACATTAAAAGATTTATTTCTTTTTTTACCTCTTCAAAACTCCAATATATATTTTTTTTACCTCTTCAAAACTCCAACATTAAAAGATTTATTTCTTTTTTTACCTCTTCAAAACTCCAATGTTATTATTATTTTTGTTTTTACCTCTTCAAAAGCCCAACATTTTTTTTTTTTACCTCTTCAAAACTCCAACATTTTTTTAAAACTTTTTTTTACCTCTTCAAAACTCCAAAATTAAAAGATTTATTTCTTTTTTTACCTCTTCAAAACTCCAACATTAAAAGAAATCTTTTTTTTTTACCTCTTCAAAACTCCAACATTAATTTCTTTTTTTTTACCTCTTCAAAACTCCAACATTTTTTTTTTTACCTCTTCAAAACTCCAACATTAATTTCTTTTTTTTTTTACCTCTTCAAAAGTCCAACATTTTTTTTTTTTACATCTTCAAAACTCCAACATTAAAAGATTTATTTCTTTTTTTACCTCTTCAAAGGCCAACGTTAATTTCTTTTTTTTTTATCTCTTCAAAAGTCCAACATTTTTTTTTTTACCTCTTCAAAACTCCAACATTAAAAGATTTATTTCTTTTTTTACCTCTTCAAAACTCCAATGTTATTATTATTTTTGTTTTTACCTCTTCAAAAGCCCAACATTTTTTTTTTACCTCTTCAAAACTCCAACATTAAAAGAAATATTTTTTTTTTACCTCTTCAAAACTCCAACATTATTATTATTTTTTTTTTTACCTCTTCAAAACTCCAACATTAAAATAATTCTTTCTTTTTTACCTCTTCAAAACTAAAACATGAAAATAATTCTTTCTTTTCTACCTCTTCAAAACTCCAACATTTTTTTTTTTTACCTCTTCAAAACTCCAACATTAAAAAATTATTTCTTTTTTACCTCTCTAAAAACTCCAACATAAATTCTTTTTTTTCTTTTTTTTACCTCTTCAAAACTCCAACATTAAAATAATTCTTTGTTTATTACCTCTTCAAAACTCCAACATTAATTTCTTTTTTTTTTACCTCTTCAAAAGTCCAACATTTTTTTTTTTACCTCTTCAAAACTCCAACGTTAATTTCTTTTTTTTTTATCTCTTCAAAAGTCCAATATAGATTTTTTTTACCTCTTCAAAACTCCAACATTAAAAGATTTATTTCTTTTTTTACCTCTTCAAAACTCCAATGTTATTATTATTTTTGTTTTTACCTCTTCAAAAGCCCAACATTTTTTTAAAACTTTTTTTTACCTCTTCAAAACTCCAAAATTAAAAGATTTATTTCTTTTTTTACCTCTTCAAAACTCCAACATTAAAAGAAATCTTTTTTTTTTACCTCTTCAAAACTCCAACATTAATTTCTTTTTTTTTACCTCTTCAAAACTCCAACATTTTTTTTTTTACCTCTTCAAAACTCCAACATTAATTTTTTTTTTTTTACCTCTTCAAAACTCCAACATTAAAATAATTCTTTCTTTTTTACCTCTTCAAAACTAAAACATGAAAAGAATTCTTTCTTTTCTACCTCTTCAAAACTCCAACATTTTTTTTTTTACCTCTTCAAAACTCCAACATTTTTTTTTTTTTTACCTCTTCAAAACTCCAACATTATTATTATTTTTTTTTACCTCTTCAAAACTCCAACATTAAAATAATTCTTTCTTTTTTACCTCTTCAAAACTAAAACATGAAAAGAATTCTTTCTTTTCTACCTCTTCAAAACTCCAACATTTTTTTTTTTACCTCTTCAAAACTCCAACATTTTTTTTTTTTTACCTCTTCAAAACTCCAACATTATTATTATTTTTTTTTACCTCTTCAAAACTCCAACATTAAAATAATTATTTCTTTTTTACCTCTTCAAAACTCCAATGTTATTATTATTTTTGTTTTTACCTCTTCAAAAGCCCAACATTTTTTTTTTACCTCTTCAAAACTCCAACATTTTTTTAAAACTTTTTTTTACCTCTTCAAAACTCCAAAATTAAAAGATTTATTTCTTTTTTTTACCTCTTCAAAACTCCAACATTAAAAGAAATATATTTTTTTTACCTCTTCAAAACTCCAACATTTTTTTTTTACCTCTTCAAAACTCCAACATTAATTTTTTTTTTTTTTTTACCTCTTCAAAACTCCAACATTAAAATAATTCTTTCTTTTTTACCTCTTCAAAACTAAAACATGAAAAGAATTCTTTCTTTTCTACCTCTTCAAAACTCCAACATTTTTTTTTTTACCTCTTCAAAACTCCAACATTAAAAGAATTATTTCTTTTTTACCTCTCTAAAAACTCCAACATAAATTCTTTTTTTTTACCTCTTCCAAACTCCAACATTAAAATAATTATTTGTTTATTACCTCTTCAAAACTCCAACATTAATTTCTTTTTTTTTACCTCTTCAAAAGTCCAACATTTTTTTTTTTTTACCTCTTCAAAACTCCAACATTAAAAGATTTATTTCTTTTTTTTACCTCTTCAAAACTCCAAAATTAAAAGATTTATTTCTTTTTTTACCTCTTCAAAACTCCAATGTTATTATTATTTTTGTTTTTACCTCTTCAAAAGTCCAACTTTTTTTTTTACCTCTCTAAAACTCCAACATATATATATATATTTTTTACCTCTTCAAAACTCCAACTTTAAAATAATTCTTTCTTTTTTACCTCTTCAAAAATAAAACATTAAAAGATTTATTTCTTTTTTTACCTCTTCAAAACTCCAACATTAATTTCTTTTTTTTTTATCTCTTCAAAAGTCCAACATTTTTTTTTTACCTCTTCAAAAGTCCAACTTTTTTTTTTTACCTCTTCAAAAGTCCAACGTTTCTTTTTTTTACCTCTTCAAAACTCCAACATTAAAAGATTGATTTCTTTTTTACCTCTTCAAGAGTCCAACTTTTTTTTTTTTTTACCTCTTCAAAACTCCAACATTATTATTATTATTATTTTTTTTTACCTCTTCAAAACTCCAACAGTAAAATAATTATTTCTTTTTTTTACCTCTTCAAAACTCCAACATTAAAATAATTATTTCTTTTTTACCTCTTCAAAACTCCAACATTTTTAAAAAAATTTTTTTTACCTCTTCAAAACTCCAACATTAAAATAATTCTTAGTTTATTACCTCTTCAAAACTCCAACATTAATTTCTTTTTTTTTTTACCTCTTCAAAAGTCCAACATTTTTTTTTTTTTACCTCTTCAAAAGTCCAACGTTTCTTTTTTTTACCTCTTCAAAAGTCCAACATTAAAAGATTGATTTCTTTTTTACCTCTTCAAGAGTCCAACTTTTTTTTTTTTTACCTCTTCAAAACTCCAACATTATTATTATTATTTTTTTTTACCTCTTCAAAACTCCAACAGTAATATAATTATTTCTTTTTTTTACCTCTTCAAAACTCCAACATTAAAATAATTATTTATTTTTTACCTCTTCAAAACTCCAACATTAAAATAATTCTTTCTTTTTTTACCTCTTCAAAACTCCAACGTAATTTTTTTTTTTTTTTTACCTCTTCAAAAGTCCAACATTTTTTTTTTTTTACCTCTTCAAAACTCCAACAATAAAAGATGTATTTCTTTTTTTACCTCTTCAAAACTCCAACGTTAATCCTTTTTTTTTTATCTCTTCAAAAGTCCAACATTTTTTTTTTTTACTTCTTCAAAACCCCAACATTAAAAGATTTATTTCTTTTTTTACCTCTTCAAAACTCCAATGTTATTATTATTTTTGTTTTTACCTCTTCAAAACTCCAACATTAAAAGATTTATTTCTTTTTTTACCTCTTCAAAACTCCAACATTAAAATAATTCTTTCTTTTTTACCTCTCTAAAATTTCAACATAAATTATTATTATTCTTTTTTTTACCTCTTCAAAACTCCAACATTAAAAGAATTCTTTCTTTTTTACCTCTTCAAAAGTCCAACTTTTTTTTTTTACCTCTCTAAAACTCCAACATATATATATATTTTTTTTACCTCTTCAAATCTCCAACATTAAAATAATTCTTTCTTTTTTTTTTCCTCTTCAAAACTCCAACATTATTTTATTTATTATTTGTTTTACCTCTTCAAAACTCCAACTTTAAAATAATTCTTTCTTTTTTACCTCTTCAAAAATAAAACATTAAAAGATTTATTTCTTTTTTTACCTCTTCAAAACTCCAACATTAATTTCTTTTTTTTTTATCTCTTCAAAAGTCCAACATTAAAAGAATTCTTTCTTTTTTACCTCTTCAAAAGTCCAACTTTTTTTTTTACCTCTCTAAAACTCCAACATATATATATATATTTTTTACCTCTTCAAATCTCCAACATTAAAATAATTCTTTCTTTTTTTTTCCTCTTCAAAACTCCAACATTATTTTATTTATTATTTGTTTTACCTCTTCAAAACTCCAACTTTAAAATAATTCTTTCTTTTTTACCTCTTCAAAAATAAAACATTAAAAGATTTATTTCTTTTTTTACCTCTTCAAAACTCCAACATTAATTTCTTTTTTTTTTACCTCTTCAAAAGTCCAACGTTTCTTTTTTTTACCTCTTCAAAAGTCCAACATTAAAAGATTGATTTCTTTTTTACCTCTTCAAGAGTCCAAATTTTTTTTTTTTACCTCTTCAAAACTCCAACAGTAAAATAATTATTTCTTTTTTTTACCTCTTCAAAACTCCAACATTAAAATAATTATTTCTTTTTTACCTCTTCAAAACTCCAACATTAAAAGAATTCTTTCCTTTTTTACCTCTTCAAAACTCCAACGTAATTTTTTTTTTTTTTTTTTTACCTCTTCAAAACTCCAACATTTTTTTTCCCTCTTCAAAACTCCAACATTAAAATAATTCTTTCTTTTTTAACTCTTCAAAACTCCAACATTAAAATAATTCTTTGTTTATTACCTCTTCAAAACTCCAACATTAATTTCTTTTTTTTTTAGCTCTTCAAAAGTCCAACATTTTTTTTTTTTTACCTCTTCAAAACTCCAACATTAAAAGATGTATTTCTTTTTTTACCTCTTCAAAACTCCAACGTTAATTTCTTTTTTTTTTATCTCTTCAAAAGTCCAACATTTTTTTTTTTTACCTCTTCAAAACTCCAACATTAAAAGATTTATTTCTTTTTTTACCTCTTCAAAACTCCAATGTTATTATTATTTTTGTTTTTACCTCTTCAAAAGCCCAACATTTTTTTTTTTTTACCTCTTCAAAACTCCAACATTTTTTTAAAACTTTTTTTTACCTCTTCAAAACTCAAAAATTAAAAGATTTATTTCTTTTTTTACCTCTTCAAAACTCCAACATTAAAATAAATCTTTCTTTTTTACCTCTTCAAAACTCCAACATTAATTTCTTTTTTTTTTACCTCTTCAAAACTCCAACATTTTTTTTTTACCTCTTCAAAACTGCAACATTTTTTTTTTTACCTCTTCAAAACTCCAACATTAAAATAATTCTTTCTTTTTTACTTCTCTAAAAAAAAAATTATGTTGGAGTTTCAACATTATTTATTTTTTTTTTTTTTTACCTCTTCAAAACTCCAACAATAAAAGATGTATTTCTTTTTTTACCTCTTCAAAACTCCAACATTAATTTCTTTTTTTTTACCTCTTCAAAACTCCAACATTAAAAGATTTATTTATTTTTTTACCTCTTCAAAACTCCAACATTAAACGATTTATTTATTTTTTTACCTCTTCAAAACTCCAACATTAAAAGAATTCTTTTTTTTTACCTCTTCAAAAGTCCAACATTAATTTTTTTTTTTTTTACCTCTTAAAAAGTTTAACATTAAAATAATTCTTTCTTTTTTACCTCTTCAAAACTCCAACATTAAAAGATTTATTTCTTTTTTTACCTCTTCAAAACTCCAACATTAAACGATTTATTTATTTTTTTACCTCTTCAAAACTCCAACATTAAAAGAATTCTTTCTTTTTTACCTCTTCAAAAGTCCAACATTAATTTTTTTTTTTTTTACCTCTTAAAAAGTTTAACATTAAAATAATTCTTTCTTTTTTACCTCTTCAAAACTCCAACATTAAAATAATTATTTCTTTTTTACCTCTCTAAAAACTCCAACATAAATTATTTTTTTTCTTTTTTTTACCTCTTCAAAACTCCAACATTAAAATAATTCTTTGTTTATTTCCTCCTCAAAACTCCAACATTAATTTCTTTTTTTTTTTACCTCTTCAAAAGTCCAACATTTTTTTTTTTTTTACCTCTTCAAAACTCCAACATTAAAAGATTTATTTCTTTTTTTACCTCTTCAAAACGCCAACGTTAATTTCTTTTTTTTTTATCTCTTCAAAAGTCCAACATTTTTTTTTTTTACCTCTTCAAAACTCCAACATTAAAAGATTTATTTCTTTTTTTACCTCTTCAAAACTCCAATGTTATTATTATTTTTGTTTTTACCTCTTCAAAAGCCCAACATTTTTTTTTTTTACCTCTTCAAAACTCCAACATTAAAAGAAATTTTTTTTTTTTAACTCTTCAAAACTCCAACATTTTTTTTTTTACCTCTTCAAAACTCCAACATTTTTTTTTTTTTTTTACCTCTTCAAAACTCCAACATTAATTTTTTTTTTTTTTACCTCTTCAAAACTAAAACATGAAAAGAATTCTTTCTTTTCTACCTCTTCAAAACTCCAACATTTTTTTTTTTTTTTACCTCTTCAAAACTCCAACATTAAAAGAATTATTTCTTTTTTACCTCTCTAAAAACTCCAACATAAATTCTTTTTTTTCTTTTTTTTACCTCTTCAAAACTCCAACATTAAAATAATTCTTTGTTTATTACCTCTTCAAAACTCCAACATTAATTTCTTTTTTTTTTACCTCTTCAAAAGTCCAACATTTTTTTTTTTACCTCTTCAAAACTCCAACATTAAAAGATTTATTTCTTTTTTTACCTCTTCAAAACTCCAATATATATATTTTTTACCTCTTCAAAACTCCAACATTAAAAGATTTATTTCTTTTTTTACCTCTTCAAAACTCCAATGTTATTATTATTTTTGTTTTTACCTCTTCAAAAGCCCAATATATATTTTTTTTACCTCTTCAAAACTCCAACATTAAAAGATTTATTTCTTTTTTTACCTCTTCAAAACTCCAATGTTATTATTATTTTTGTTTTTACCTCTTCAAAAGCCCAACATTTTTTTTTTTTACCTCTTCAAAACTCCAACATTTTTTTAAAACTTTTTTTTACCTCTTCAAAACTCCAAAATTAAAAGATTTATTTCTTTTTTTACCTCTTCAAAACTCCAACATTAAAAGAAATCTTTTTTTTTTACCTCTTCAAAACTCCAACATTAATTTCTTTTTTTTTACCTCTTCAAAACTCCAACATTTTTTTTTTTACCTCTTCAAAACTCCAACATTAATTTCTTTTTTTTTTTACCTCTTCAAAAGTCCAACATTTTTTTTTTTTACCTCTTCAAAACTCCAACATTAAAAGATTTATTTCTTTTTTTACCTCTTCAAAGGCCAACGTTAATTTCTTTTTTTTTTATCTCTTCAAAAGTCCAACATTTTTTTTTTTACCTCTTCAAAACTCCAACATTAAAAGATTTATTTCTTTTTTTACCTCTTCAAAACTCCAATGTTATTATTATTTTTGTTTTTACCTCTTCAAAAGCCCAACATTTTTTTTTTACCTCTTCAAAACTCCAACATTAAAAGAAATATTTTTTTTTTACCTCTTCAAAACTCCAACATTATTATTTTTTTTTTTTTTACCTCTTCAAAACTCCAACATTAAAATAATTCTTTCTTTTTTACCTCTTCAAAACTAAAACATGAAAATAATTCTTTCTTTTCTACCTCTTCAAAACTCCAACATTTTTTTTTTTTTACCTCTTCAAAACTCCAACATTTTTTTAAAACTTTTTTTTACCTCTTCAAAACTCAAAAATTAAAAGATTTATTTCTTTTTTTACCTCTTCAAAACTCCAACATTAAAATAAATCTTTCTTTTTTACCTCTTCAAAACTCCAACATTAATTTCTTTTTTTTTTACCTCTTCAAAACTCCAACATTTTTTTTTTTACCTCTTCAAAACTGCAACATTTTTTTTTTACCTCTTCAAAACTCCAACATTAAAATAATTCTTTCTTTTTTACTTCTCTAAAAAAAAAATTATGTTGGAGTTTCAACATTATTATTATTTTTTTTTTTTTTACCTCTTCAAAACTCCAACAATAAAAGATGTATTTCTTTTTTTACCTCTTCAAAACTCCAACATTCATTTCTTTTTTTTTACCTCTTCAAAACTCCAACATTAAAAGATTTATTTATTTTTTTACCTCTTCAAAACTCCAACATTAAACGATTTATTTATTTTTTTACCTCTTCAAAACTCCAACATTAAAAGAATTCTTTCTTTTTTACCTCTTCAAAAGTCCAACATTAATTTTTTTTTTTTTTACCTCTTAAAAAGTTTAACATTAAAATAATTCTTTCTTTTTTACCTCTTCAAAACTCCAACATTAAAAGATTTATTTCTTTTTTTACCTCTTCAAAACTCCAACATTAAACGATTTATTTCTTTTTTTACCTCTTCAAAACTCCAACATTAAAAGAATTCTTTCTTTTTTACCTCTTCAAAAGTCCAACATTAATTTTTTTTTTTTTTACCTCTTAAAAAGTTTAACATTAAAATAATTCTTTCTTTTTTACCTCTTCAAAACTCCAACATTTTTTATTTTTTTTTACCTCTTCAAAACTCCAACATTAAAATAATTATTTCTTTTTTACCTCTCTAAAAACTCCAACATAAATTCTTTTTTTTCTTTTTTTTACCTCTTCAAAACTCCAACATTAAAATAATTCTTTGTTTATTTCCTCCTCAAAACTCCAACATTAATTTCTTTTTTTTTTTACCTCTTCAAAAGTCCAACATTTTTTTTTTTTTTACCTCTTCAAAACTCCAACATTAAAAGATTTATTTCTTTTTTTACCTCTTCAAAACGCCAACGTTAATTTCTTTTTTTTTTATCTCTTCAAAAGTCCAACATTTTTTTTTTTTACCTCTTCAAAACTCCAACATTAAAAGATTTATTTCTTTTTTTACCTCTTCAAAACTCCAATGTTATTATTATTTTTGTTTTTACCTCTTCAAAAGCCCAACATTTTTTTTTTTTACCTCTTCAAAACTCCAACATTAAAAGAAATATATTTTTTTTAACTCTTCAAAACTCCAACATTTTTTTTTTTACCTCTTCAAAACTCCAACATTTTTTTTTTTTTTTTACCTCTTCAAAACTCCAACATTAATTTTTTTTTTTTTTACCTCTTCAAAACTCCAACAGTAAAAGAATTATTTCTTTTTTACCTCTCTAAAAACTCCAACATAAATTCTTTTTTTTCTTTTTTTTACCTCTTCAAAACTCCAACATTAAAATAATTCTTTCTTTTCTACCTCTTCAAAACTCCAACATTTTTTTTTTTTTTACCTCTTCAAAACTCCAACATTAAAAGAATTATTTCTTTTTTACCTCTCTAAAAACTCCAACATAAATTCTTTTTTTTCTTTTTTTTACCTCTTCAAAACTCCAACATTAAAATAATTCTTTGTTTATTACCTCTTCAAAACTCCAACATTAATTTCTTTTTTTTTTACCTCTTCAAAAGTCCAACATTTTTTTTTTTACCTCTTCAAAACTCCAACATTAAAAGATTTATTTCTTTTTTTACCTCTTCAAAACTCCAATATATATTTTTTTTACCTCTTCAAAACTCCAACATTAAAAGATTTATTTCTTTTTTTACCTCTTCAAAACTCCAATGTTATTATTATTTTTGTTTTTACCTCTTCAAAAGCCCAACATTTTTTTTTTTTACCTCTTCAAAACTCCAACATTTTTTTAAAACTTTTTTTTACCTCTTCAAAACTCCAAAATTAAAAGATTTATTTCTTTTTTTACCTCTTCAAAACTCCAACATTAAAAGAAATCTTTTTTTTTTACCTCTTCAAAACTCCAACATTAATTTCTTTTTTTTTACCTCTTCAAAACTCCAACATTTTTTTTTTTACCTCTTCAAAACTCCAACATTAATTTCTTTTTTTTTTTACCTCTTCAAAAGTCCAACATTTTTTTTTTTTACATCTTCAAAACTCCAACATTAAAAGATTTATTTCTTTTTTTACCTCTTCAAAGGCCAACGTTAATTTCTTTTTTTTTTATCTCTTCAAAAGTCCAACATTTTTTTTTTTACCTCTTCAAAACTCCAACATTAAAAGATTTATTTCTTTTTTTACCTCTTCAAAACTCCAATGTTATTATTATTTTTGTTTTTACCTCTTCAAAAGCCCAACATTTTTTTTTTACCTCTTCAAAACTCCAACATTAAAAGAAATATTTTTTTTTTACCTCTTCAAAACTCCAACATTATTATTATTTTTTTTTTTACCTCTTCAAAACTCCAACATTAAAATAATTCTTTCTTTTTTACCTCTTCAAAACTAAAACATGAAAATAATTCTTTCTTTTCTACCTCTTCAAAACTCCAACATTTTTTTTTTTTACCTCTTCAAAACTCCAACATTAAAAAATTATTTCTTTTTTACCTCTCTAAAAACTCCAACATAAATTCTTTTTTTTCTTTTTTTTACCTCTTCAAAACTCCAACATTAAAATAATTCTTTGTTTATTACCTCTTCAAAACTCCAACATTAATTTCTTTTTTTTTTACCTCTTCAAAAGTCCAACATTTTTTTTTTTACCTCTTCAAAACTCCAACGTTAATTTCTTTTTTTTTTATCTCTTCAAAAGTCCAATATAGATTTTTTTTACCTCTTCAAAACTCCAACATTAAAAGATTTATTTCTTTTTTTACCTCTTCAAAACTCCAATGTTATTATTATTTTTGTTTTTACCTCTTCAAAAGCCCAACATTTTTTTAAAACTTTTTTTTACCTCTTCAAAACTCCAAAATTAAAAGATTTATTTCTTTTTTTACCTCTTCAAAACTCCAACATTAAAAGAAATCTTTTTTTTTTACCTCTTCAAAACTCCAACATTAATTTCTTTTTTTTTACCTCTTCAAAACTCCAACATTTTTTTTTTTACCTCTTCAAAACTCCAACATTAATTTTTTTTTTTTTACCTCTTCAAAACTCCAACATTAAAATAATTCTTTCTTTTTTACCTCTTCAAAACTAAAACATGAAAAGAATTCTTTCTTTTCTACCTCTTCAAAACTCCAACATTTTTTTTTTTACCTCTTCAAAACTCCAACATTTTTTTTTTTTTTACCTCTTCAAAACTCCAACATTATTATTATTTTTTTTTACCTCTTCAAAACTCCAACATTAAAATAATTCTTTCTTTTTTACCTCTTCAAAACTAAAACATGAAAAGAATTCTTTCTTTTCTACCTCTTCAAAACTCCAACATTTTTTTTTTTACCTCTTCAAAACTCCAACATTTTTTTTTTTTTTACCTCTTCAAAACTCCAACATTATTATTATTTTTTTTTACCTCTTCAAAACTCCAACATTAAAATAATTATTTCTTTTTTACCTCTTCAAAACTCCAGTGTTATTATTATTTTTGTTTTTACCTCTTCAAAAGCCGAACATTTTTTTTTTACCTCTTCAAAACTCCAACATTTTTTTAAAACTTTTTTTTACCTCTTCAAAACTCCAAAATTAAAAGATTTATTTCTTTTTTTTACCTCTTCAAAACTCCAACATTAAAAGAAATATATTTTTTTTACCTCTTCAAAACTCCAACATTTTTTTTTTACCTCTTCAAAACTCCAACATTAATTTTTTTTTTTTTTTTACCTCTTCAAAACTCCAACATTAAAATAATTCTTTCTTTTTTACCTCTTCAAAACTAAAACATGAAAAGAATTCTTTCTTTTCTACCTCTTCAAAACTCCAACATTTTTTTTTTTACCTCTTCAAAACTCCAACATTAAAAGAATTATTTCTTTTTTACCTCTCTAAAAACTCCAACATAAATTCTTTTTTTTTACCTCTTCCAAACTCCAACATTAAAATAATTATTTGTTTATTACCTCTTCAAAACTCCAACATTAATTTCTTTTTTTTTACCTCTTCAAAAGTCCAACATTTTTTTTTTTTTACCTCTTCAAAACTCCAACATTAAAAGATTTATTTCTTTTTTTTACCTCTTCAAAACTCCAAAATTAAAAGATTTATTTCTTTTTTTACCTCTTCAAAACTCCAATGTTATTATTATTTTTGTTTTTACCTCTTCAAAAGCCCAACATTTTTTTTTTACCTCTTCAAAACTCCAACATTAAAAGAAATTTTTTTTTTTACCTCTTCAAAACTCCAACATTAAAATAATTCTTTCTTTTTTACCTCTTCAAAACTAAAACATGAAAAGAATTCTTTTTTTTACCTCTTCAAAACTCCAAAATTAAAAGATTTATTTCTTTTTTTACCTCTTCAAAACTCCAATGTTATTATTATTTTTGTTTTTACCTCTTCAAAAGCCCAACATTTTTTTTTTACCTCTTCAAAACTCCAACATTAAAAGAATTATTTATTTTTTACCTCTCTAAAAACTCCAACATAAATTCTTTTTTTTCTTTTTTTTACCTCTTCAAAACTCCAACATTAAAATAATTCTTTGTTTATTACCTCTTCAAAACTCCAACATTAATTTCTTTTTTTTTTACCTCTTCAAAAGTCCAACATTTTTTTTTTTACCTCTTCAAAACTCCAACATTAAAAGATTTATTTCTTTTTTTACCTCTTCAAAACTCCAATATATATTTTTTTTACCTCTTCAAAACTCCAACATTAAAAGATTTATTTCTTTTTTTACCTCTTCAAAACTCCAATGTTATTATTATTTTTGTTTTTACCTCTTCAAAAGCCCAACATTTTTTTTTTTTACCTCTTCAAAACTCCAATATTTTTTTAAAACTTTTTTTTACCTCTTCAAAACTCCAAAATTAAAAGATTTATTTCTTTTTTTACCTCTTCAAAACTCCAACATTAAAAGAAATCTTTTTTTTTTACCTCTTCAAAACTCCAACATTAATTTCTTTTTTTTTACCTCTTCAAAACTCCAACATTTTTTTTTTTACCTCTTCAAAACTCCAACATTAATTTTTTTTTTTTTACCTCTTCAAAACTCCAACATTAAAATAATTCTTTCTTTTTTACCTCTTCAAAACTAAAACATGAAAAGAATTCTTTCTTTTCTACCTCTTCAAAACTCCAACATTTTTTTTTTTTTTTACCTCTTCAAAACTCCAACATTATTTATTTTTTTTTTTTACCTCTTCAAAACTCCAACATTAAAATAATTCTTTCTTTTTTACCTCTTCAAAACTCCAATGTTATTATTATTTTTGTTTTTACCTCTTCAAAAGCCCAACATTTTTTTTTTTACCTCTTCAAAACTCCATTCATTTAAACTTTTTTTTACCTCTTCAAAACTCCAAAATTAAAAGATTTATTTCTTTTTTTACCTCTTCAAAACTCCAATGTTATTATTATTTTTGTTTTTACCTCTTCAAAAGCCCAACTTTTTTTTTTTTACCTCTTCAAAACTACAACATTTTTTTAAAACTTTTTTTTACCTCTTCAAAACTCCAAAATTAAAAGATTTATTTCTTTTTTTACCTCTTCAAAACTCCAACATTAAAAGAAATATTTTTTTTTTACCTCTTCAAAACTCCAACATTAAAATAATTCTTTCTTTTTTACCTCTTCAAAACTAAAACATGAAAAGAATTCTTTCTTTTCTACCTCTTCAAAACTCCAACATTTTTTTTTTTTTTACCTCTTCAAAACTCCAACATTAAAAGAATTATTTCTTTTTTACCTCTCTAAAAACTCCAACATAAATTCTTTTTTTTCTTTTTTTTACCTCTTCAAAACTCCAACATTAAAATAATTCTTTGTTTATTACCTCTTCAAAACTCCAACATTAATTTCTTTTTTTTTTACCTCTTCAAAAGTCCAACATTTTTTTTTTTAACTCTTCAAAACTCCAACATTAAAAGATTTATTTCTTTTTTTTACCTCTTCAAAAGTCCAATATATATATTTTTTACCTCTTCAAAACTCCAACATTAAAAGATTTATTTCTTTTTTTACCTCTTCAAAACTCCAATGTTATTATTATTTTTGTTTTTACCTCTTCAAAAGCCCAACATTTTTTTTTTTTTACCTCTTCAAAACTCCAACATTTTTTTAAAACTTTTTTTTACCTCTTCAAAACTCCAAAATTAAAAGATTTATTTCTTTTTTTACCTCTTCAAAACTCCAACATTAAAAGAAATCTTTTTTTTTTACCTCTTCAAAACTCCAACATTAATTTCTTTTTTTTTACCTCTTCAAAACTCCAACATTTTTTTTTTACCTCTTCAAAACTCCAACATTAATTATTTTTTTTTTACCTCTTCAAAACTCCAACATTAAAATAATTCTTTCTTTTTTACCTCTTCAAAACTAAAACATGAAAATAATTCTTTCTTTTCTACCTCTTCAAAACTCCAACATTTTTTTTTTTACCTCTTCAAAACTCCAACATTTTTTTTTTTTTTTACCTCTTCAAAAGCCCAACATTTTTTTTTTTACCTCTTCAAAACTCCAACATTTATTTAAACTTTTTTTTACCTCTTCAAAACTCCAAAATTAAAAGATTTATTTCTTTTTTTACCTCTTCAAAACTCCAACATTAAAAGAAATATTTTTTTTTTACCTCTTCAAAACTCCAACATTTTTTTTTACCTCTTCAAAACTCCAACATTAATTTTTTTTTTTTTTTTACCTCTTCAAAACTCCAACATTAAAATAATTCTTTCTTTTTTACCTCTTCAAAACTAAAACATTAAAAGAATTATTTCTTTTTTACCTCTCTAAAAACTCCAACATAAATTCTTTTTTTTCTTTTTTTTTACCTCTTCAAAACTCCAACATTAAAATAATTATTTGTTTATTACCTCTTCAAAACTCCAACATTAATTTCTTTTTTTTTTACCTCTTCAAAAGTCCAATATTTTTTTTTTTTTACCTCTTCAAAACTCCAACATTAAAAGATTTATTTCTTTTTTTACCTCTTCAAAACTCCAACATTAAAAGATTTATTTCTTTTTTTACCTCTTCAAAACTCCAATGTTATTATTATTTTTGTTTTTACCTCTTCAAAAGCCCAACATTTTTTTTTTTACCTCTTCAAAACTCCAACATTTTTTTAAAACTTTTTTTTACCTCTTCAAAACTCCAAAATTAAAAGATTTATTTCTTTTTTTACCTCTTCAAAACTCCAACATTAAAAGAAATCTTTTTTTTTTACCTCTTCAAAACTCCAACATTAATTTCTTTTTTTTTACCTCTTCAAAACTCCAACATTTTTTTTTTTACCTCTTCAAAACTCCAACGTTAATTTTTTTTTTTTTACCTCTTCAAAACTCAATTTTTTTTTTTTTTTTTACCTCTTCAAAACTCCAATTTTTTTTTTTTTTTTTTTACCTATTCAAAACTCCTAAATTTTTTTTTTTTTTTTTTACCTCTTCAAAACTCCAACATTGATTTTTTGTTGCTTTTTTTACCTCTTCAAAACTCCAAAATTTTTTTTTTTTTTTAGCTCTTCAAAACTCAATTTTTTTTTTTTACCTCTTCAAAACTCCACAATTTTTTTTTTTTTTTTAGCTCTTCAAAACTCAATTTTTTTTTTTTTTTTTACCTCTTCAAAACTCCAATTTTTTTTTTTTTTTACCTCTTCAAAACTCCTAAATTGATTTTTTGTTCCTTTTTTTACCTCTTCAAAACTCCACAATTTTTTTTTTTTTTTTTTTACCTCTTCAAAACTCCTAAATTTTTTTTATTTTTTTTTCCTCTTCAAAACTCCAACTTTTTTTTTTTTTTACCTCTTCAAAACTCCAACTTTTTTTTTTTTTTACCTCTTCAAAACTCCAACATTGATTTTTTGTTCCTTTTTTTACCTCTTCAAAACTCCCAATTTTTTTTTCCTCTTCAAAACTCCTAAATTTTTTTTTATTTTTTTTACCTCTTCAAAACTCCCAATTTTTTTTTCCTCTTCAAAACTCCTAAATTTTTTTTTATTTTTTTTACCTCTTCAAAACTCCACAATTTTTTTTTTTTTTTTTTACCTATTCAAAACTCCTAAATTTATTTATTTATTTTTTACCTCTTCAAAACTCCAACATTGATTTTTTGTTCCTTTTTTTAGCTCTTCAAAACTCAATTTTTTTTAATTTTTTTTTTACCTCTTCAAAACTCAATTTTTTTTTTTTACCTCTTCAAAATTCCAACATTGATTTTTTGTTCCTTTATTTACCTCTTCAAAACTCAATTTTTTTTTTTTTTTTTACCTCTTCAAAACTCCACAATTTTTTTTTTTTTTAGCTCTTCAAAACTCAATTTTTTTTTTTTTTTTTACCTCTTCAAAACTCCAATTTTTTTTTTTTTACCTCTTCAAAACTCTTTAATTTTTTTTTTTTTTTTACCTCTTCAAAACTCCACATTTTTTTTTTTTTTTTTTTTACCTCTTCAAAACTCCAACATTGATTTTTTGTTCCTTTTTTTACCTCTTCAAAACTCCAACTTTTTTTTTTTTTTTTACCTCTTCAAAACTCCTAACTTTTTTTTTTTTTTTTACCTCTTCAAAACTCCACAATTTTTTTTTTTTTTTTTTTACCTCTTCAAAACTCCAACATTGATTTTTTGTTCCTTTTTTTACCTCTTCAAAACTCCAACTTTTTTTTTTTTTTTTACCTCTTCAAAACTCTATTTTTTTTATTTTTTTTTACCTCTTCAAAACTCCTAAATTTTTTTTTTTTTTTTTTTACCTCTTCAAAACTCAATTTTTTTTTTTTACCTCTTCAAAACTCCACAATTTTTTTTTTTTTTTTAGCTCTTCAAAACTCAATTTTTTTTTTTTTTTTTTACCTCTTCAAAACTCCAATTTTTTTTTTTTTTTACCTCTTCAAAACTCCTAAATTGATTTTTTGTTCCTTTTTTTACCTCTTCAAAACTCCACAATTTTTTTTTTTTTTTTTTACCTCTTCAAAACTCCTAAATTTTTTTTATTTTTTTTTCCTCTTCAAAACTCAAACTTTTTTTTTTTTTTACCTCTTCAAAACTCCAACTTTTTTTTTTTTTTACCTCTTCAAAACTCCAACATTGATTTTTTGTTCCTTTTTTTACCTCTTCAAAACTCCCAAATTTTTTTTATTTTTTTTTCCTCTTCAAAACTCCTAAAAATTTTTTTATTTTTTTTACCTCTTCAAAACTCCACAATTTTTTTTTTTTTTTTTTACCTATTCAAAACTCCTAAATTTATTTATTTATTTTTTACCTCTTCAAAACTCCAACATTGATTTTTTGTTCCTTTTTTTAGCTCTTCAAAACTCATTTTTTTTTAATTTTTTTTTTACCTCTTCAAAACTCAATTTTTTTTTTTTACCTCTTCAAAACTCCAACATTGATTTTTTGTTCCTTTTTTTACCTCTTCAAAACTCAATTTTTTTTTTTTACCTCTTCAAAACTCCACAATTTTTTTTTTTTTTTTAGCTCTTCAAAACTCAATTTTTTTTTTTTTTTTACCTCTTCAAAACTCCAATTTTTTTTTTTTTACCTCTTCAAAACTCCTAAATTTTTTTTTTTTTTTTACCTCTTCAAAACTCCACATTTTTTTTTTTTTTTTGTACCTCTTCAGAACTCCAACATTGATTTTTTGTTCCTTTTTTTACCTCTTCAAAACTCCAACATTGATTTTTTGTTCCTTTTTTTACCTCTTCAAAACTCCTAACTTTTTTTTTTTTTTTTACCTCTTCAAAACTCCACAATTTTTTTTTTTTTTTTTTTTACCTCTTCAAAACTCTATTTTTTTTATTTTTTTTTACCTCTTCAAAACTCCTAAATTTTTTTTTTTTTTTTTTACCTCTTCAAAACTCCACAATTTTTTTTTTTTTTTTACCTCTTCAAAACTCCTAAATTTTTTTTTTTTTTACCTCTTCAAAACTCCACAATTTTTTTTTTTTTTTTTACCTCTTCAAAACTCCACAATTTTTTATTTTTTTTTACCTATTCAAAACTCCTAAATTTTTTTTTTTTTTTTTTTACCTCTTCAAAACTCCAACATTGATTTTTTGTTCCTTTTTTTACCTCTTCAAAACTCCAACTTTTTTTTTTTTTTACCTCTTCAAAACTCATTTTTTTTTTTTTTTTTTACCTCTTCAAAACTCCAACTTTTTTTAATTTTTTTTTTACCTCTTCAAAACTCCACAATTAATTTTTTTTTTTTTACCTATTCAAAACTCCTAAATTTTTTTTTTTTTTTTTTTTACCTCTTCAAAACTCCAACATTGATTTTTTGTTCCTTTTTTTACCTCTTCAAAACTCCAACTTTTTTTTTTTTTTTACCTCTTCAAAACTCCACAATTTTTTTTTTTTTTTTTTTACCTCTTCAAAACTCAATTTTTTTTTTTTACCTCTTCAAAACTCCAACATTGATTTTTTGTTCCTTTTTTTACCTCTTCAAAACTCAATTTTTTTTTTTGTTTTTACCTCTTCAAAACTCCAATTTTTTTTTTTTTTTACCTCTTCAAAACTCCTAAATTTTTTTTTTTTTTTTACCTCTTCAAAACTCCACATTTTTTTTTTTTTTTTTTTTACCTCTTCAAAACTCCAACATTGATTTTTTGTTCCTTTTTTTACCTCTTCAAAACTCCAACTTTTTTTTTTTTTTTTACCTCTTCAAAACTCCTAACTTTTTTTTTTTTTTTTACCTCTTCAAAACTCCACAATTTTTTTTTTTTTTTTTTACCTCTTCAAAACTCCAACATTGATTTTTTTGTTCCTTTTTTTACCTCTTCAAAACTCCAACTTTTTTTTTTTTTTTTACCTCTTCAAAACTCAATTTTTTTTATTTTTTTTTACCTCTTCAAAACTCCTAAATTTTTTTTTTTTTTTTTTACCTCTTCAAAACTCCTAAATTTTTTTTTTTTTTTTTTTACCTCTTCAAAACTCCACAATTTTTTTTTTTTTTTTACCTCTTCAAAACTCCACAATTTTTTTTTTTTTTTACCTATTCAAAACTCCTACATTTTTTTTTTTTTTTTTTTACCTCTTCAAAACTCCAACATTGATTTTTTGTTCCTTTTTTTACCTCTTCAAAACTCCAACTTTTTTTTTTTTACCTCTTCAAAACTCTTTTTTTTTTTTTTTTTTTACCTCTTCAAAACTCCAACTTTTTTTTTTTTTTTTACCTCTTCAAAACTCCAACATTGATTTTTTGTTCCTTTTTTTACCTCTTCAAAACTCCAACTTTTTTTTTTTTTACCTCTTCAAAACTCAATTTTTTTTTTTTACCTATTCAAAACTCCTAATTTTTTTTTTTTTTTTTTTTTACCTCTTCAAAACTCAATTTTTTTTTTTTTTTTTTTTTTACCTCTTCAAAACTCAATTTTTTTTGTTTTACCTATTCAAAACTCCTAAATTTTTTTTTTTTTTTTTTACCTCTTCAAAACTCCAACATTGATTTTTTGTTCCTTTTTTTACCTCTTCAAAACTCAATTTTTTTTTTTTACCTATTCAAAACTCCTAATTTTTTTTTAAATTTTTTTTTTACCTCTTCAAAACTCAATTTTTTTTTTATTTTTTTTTTACCTCTTCAAAACTCATTTTTTTTTTTTTTACCTATTCAAAACTCCTAAATTTTTTTTTTTTTTTTTTACCTCTTCAAAACTCCAACATTGATTTTTTGTTCCTTTTTTTACCTCTTCAAAACTCAATTTTTTTTTTTTTTTTTACCTCTTCAAAACTCCAACATTTTTTTTTTTACCTCTTCAAAACTCCAACGTTAATTTTTTTTTTTTTACCTCTTCAAAACTCAATTTTTTTTTTTTTTTTACCTCTTCAAAACTCCAATTTTTTTTTTTTTTTTTTTTACCTATTCAAAACTCCTAAATTTTTTTTTTTTTTTTTTACCTCTTCAAAACTCCAACATTGATTTTTTGTTGCTTTTTTTACCTCTTCAAAACTCCAAAATTTTTTTTTTTTTTTAGCTCTTCAAAACTCAATTTTTTTTTTTTACCTCTTCAAAACTCCACAATTTTTTTTTTTTTTTTAGCTCTTCAAAACTCAATTTTTTTTTTTTTTTTTTACCTCTTCAAAACTCCAATTTTTTTTTTTTTTTACCTCTTCAAAACTCCTAAATTGATTTTTTGTTCCTTTTTTTACCTCTTCAAAACTCCACAATTTTTTTTTTTTTTTTTTACCTCTTCAAAACTCCTAAATTTTTTTTATTTTTTTTTCCTCTTCAAAACTCCAACTTTTTTTTTTTTTTACCTCTTCAAAACTCCAACTTTTTTTTTTTTTTACCTCTTCAAAACTCCAACATTGATTTTTTGTTCCTTTTTTTACCTCTTCAAAACTCCCAAATTTTTTTTATTTTTTTTTCCTCTTCAAAACTCCTAAATTTTTTTTTATTTTTTTTACCTCTTCAAAACTCCACAATTTTTTTTTTTTTTTTTACCTATTCAAAACTCCTAAATTTATTTATTTATTTTTTACCTCTTCAAAACTCCAACATTGATTTTTTGTTCCTTTTTTTAGCTCTTCAAAACTCAATTTTTTTTAATTTTTTTTTTACCTCTTCAAAACTCAATTTTTTTTTTTTACCTCTTCAAAATTCCAACATTGATTTTTTGTTCCTTTTTTTACCTCTTCAAAACTCAATTTTTTTTTTTTTTTTACCTCTTCAAAACTCAATTTTTTTTTTTTACCTCTTCAAAACTCCACAATTTTTTTTTTTTTTAGCTCTTCAAAACTCAATTTTTTTTTTTTTTTTACCTCTTCAAAACTCCAATTTTTTTTTTTTTTACCTCTTCAAAACTCTTAAATTTTTTTTTTTTTTTACCTCTTCAAAACTCCACATTTTTTTTTTTTTTTTTTTTACCTCTTCAAAACTCCAACATTGATTTTTTGTTCCTTTTTTTACCTCTTCAAAACTCCAACTTTTTTTTTTTTTTTACCTCTTCAAAACTCCTAACTTTTTTTTTTTTTTTTTTTACCTCTTCAAAACTCCTAAATTTTTTTTTTTTTTTTTACCTCTTCAAAACTCCACAATTTTTTTTTTTTTTTTTACCTCTTCAAAACTCCTAAATTTTTTTTTTTTTTACCTCTTCAAAACTCCACAATTTTTTTTTTTTTTTTTACCTCTTCAAAACTCCACAATTTTTTTTTTTTTTTTTTACCTCTTCAAAACTCCAACATTGATTTTTTGTTCCTTTTTTTACCTCTTCAAAACTCCAACTTTTTTTTTTTTTTACCTCTTCAAAACTCTTTTTTTTTTTTTTTTTTACCTCTTCAAAACTCCAACTTTTTTTAATTTTTTTTTTACCTCTTCAAAACTCCACAATTAATTTTTTTTTTTTTACCTATTCAAAACTCCTAAATTTTTTTTTTTTTTTTTTTACCTCTTCAAAACTCCAACATTGATTTTTTGTTCCTTTTTTTACCTCTTCAAAACTCCAACTTTTTTTTTTTTTTTACCTCTTCAAAACTCCACAATTTTTTTTTTTTTTTTTTTACCTCTTCAAAACTCAATTTTTTTTTTTTTACCTCTTCAAAACTCCAACATTGATTTTTTGTTCCTTTTTTTACCTCTTCAAAACTCAATTTTTTTTTTTTTTTTACCTCTTCAAAACTCCAATTTTTTTTTTTTTTTTTTTTTACCTATTCAAAACTCCTAAATTTTTTTTTTTTTTTTTACCTCTTCAAAACTCAATTTTTTTTTTTTACCTCTTCAAAACTCCACAATTTTTTTTTTTTTTTTAGCTCTTCAAAACTCAATTTTTTTTTTGTTTTTACCTCTTCAAAACTCCAATTTTTTTTTTTTTTTACCTCTTCAAAACTCCTAAATTTTTTTTTTTTTTTTACCTCTTCAAAACTCCACATTTTTTTTTTTTTTTTTTTACCTCTTCAAAACTCCAACATTGATTTTTTTGTTCCTTTTTTTACCTCTTCAAAACTCCAACTTTTTTTTTTTTTTTTACCTCTTCAAAACTCCTAACTTTTTTTTTTTTTTTTACCTCTTCAAAACTCCACAATTTTTTTTTTTTTTTTTTACCTCTTCAAAACTCCAACATTGATTTTTTTGTTCCTTTTTTTACCTCTTCAAAACTCCAACTTTTTTTTTTTTTTTTACCTCTTCAAAACTCAATTTTTTTTATTTTTTTTTACCTCTTCAAAACTCCTAAACTTTTTTTTTTTTTTTTTACCTCTTCAAAACTCCACAATTTTTTTTTTTTTTTACCTCTTCAAAACTCCACAATTTTTTTTTTTTTTTTACCTATTCAAAACTCCTAAATTTTTTTTTTTTTTTTTTTACCTCTTCAAAACTCCAACATTGATTTTTTGTTCCTTTTTTTACCTCTTCAAAACTCCAACTTTTTTTTTTTTACCTCTTCAAAACTCTTTTTTTTTTTTTTTTTTACCTCTTCAAAACTCCAACATTGATTTTTTGTTCCTTTTTTTACCTCTTCAAAACTCCAACTTTTTTTTTTTTTACCTCTTCAAAACTCAATTTTTTTTTTTTACCTATTCAAAACTCCTAATTTTTTTTTTTTTTTTTTTTTACCTCTTCAAAACTCAATTTTTTTTTATTTTTTTTTTTTACCTCTTCAAAACTCAATTTTTTTTGTTTTACCTATTCAAAACTCCTAAATTTTTTTTTTTTTTTTTTACCTCTTCAAAACTCCAACATTGATTTTTTGTTCCTTTTTTTACCTCTTCAAAACTCAATTTTTTTTTTTTACCTATTCAAAACTCCTAATTTTTTTTAAAATTTTTTTTTTACCTCTTCAAAACTCAATTTTTTTTTTAATTTTTTTTTTACCTCTTCAAAACTCATTTTTTTTTTTTTTACCTATTCAAAACTCCTAAATTTTTTTTTTTTTTTTTACCTCTTCAAAACTCCAACATTGATTTTTTGTTCCTTTTTTTACCTCTTCAAAACTCAATTTTTTTTTTTTTTTTTTACCTCTTCAAAACTCCACACATTTTTTTATTTATTTTTTTTACCTCTTCAAAACTCCAACTTTTTTTTTTTTTTTTTTTACCTCTTCAAAACTCAATTATTTTTTTTTACCTATTCAAAACTCCTAATTTTTTTTTTAATTTTTTTTTTACCTCTTCAAAACTCAATTTTTTTTTTTTTTTACCTCTTCAAAACTCCTAAATTTTTTTTATTTTTTTTCCTCTTCAAAACTCCAACTTTTTTTTTTTACCTCTTCAAAACTCCAACTTTTTTTTTTTTTACCTCTTCAAAACTCCAACATTGATTTTTTGTTGCTTTTTTTACCTCTTCAAAACTCCAAAATTTTTTTTTTTTTTTACCTCTTCAAAACTCAATTTTTTTTTTTTACCTCTTCAAAACTCCACAATTTTTTTTTTTTTTTTAGCTCTTCAAAACTCAATTTTTTTTTTTTTTTTTTACCTCTTCAAAACTCCAATTTTTTTTTTTTTTTACCTCTTCAAAACTCCTAAATTTTTTTTATTTTTTTTTCCTCTTCAAAACTCCAACTTTTTTTTTTTTTTACCTCTTCAAAACTCCAACTTTTTTTTTTTTTTTACCTCTTCAAAACTCCAACATTGATTTTTTGTTCCTTTTTTTACCTCTTCAAAACTCCCAAATTTTTTTTATTTTTTTTTCCTCTTCAAAACTCCTAAATTTTTTTTTTATTTTTTTTACCTCTTCAAAACTCCACAATTTTTTTTTTTTTTTTTTACCTATTCAAAACTCCTAAATTTATTTATTTATTTTTTACCTCTTCAAAACTCCAACATTGATTTTTTGTTCCTTTTTTTAGCTCTTCAAAACTCAATTTTTTTTAATTTTTTTTTACCTCTTCAAAACTCAATTTTTTTTTTTTACCTCTTCAAAACTCCAACATTGATTTTTTGTTCCTTTTTTTACCTCTTCAAAACTCAATTTTTTTTTTTTTTTTACCTCTTCAAAACTCCTAAATTTTTTTTTTTTTTTTTACCTCTTCAAAACTCCAACATTGATTTTTTGTTGCTTTTTTTACCTCTTCAAAACTCCAAAATTTTTTTTTTTTTTTACCTCTTCAAAACTCCACAATTTTTTTTTTTTTTTTAGCTCTTCAAAACTCAATTTTTTTTTTTTTTTTACCTCTTCAAAACTCCAATTTTTTTTTTTTTTTACCTCTTCAAAACTCCTAAATTTTTTTTTTTTTTTTACCTCTTCAAAACTCCACATTTTTTTTTTTTTTTTTTACCTCTTCAGAACTCCAACATTGATTTTTTGTTCCTTTTTTTACCTCTTCAAAACTCCAACATTGATTTTTTGTTCCTTTTTTTACCTCTTCAAAACTCCTAACTTTTTTTTTTTTTTTTACCTCTTCAAAACTCCACAATTTTTTTTTTTTTTTTTTTACCTCTTCAAAACTCTATTTTTTTTATTTTTTTTTACCTCTTCAAAACTCCACAATTTTTTATTTTTTTTTACCTATTCAAAACTCCTAAATTTTTTTTTTTTTTTTTTTACCTCTTCAAAACTCCAACATTGATTTTTTGTTCCTTTTTTTACCTCTTCAAAACTCCAACTTTTTTTTTTTTTTTACCTCTTCAAAACTCATTTTTTTTTTTTTTTTTTACCTCTTCAAAACTCCAACTTTTTTTAATTTTTTTTTTACCTCTTCAAAACTCCACAATTAATTTTTTTTTTTTTACCTATTCAAAACTCCTAAATTTTTTTTTTTTTTTTTTTACCTCTTCAAAACTCCAACATTGATTTTTTGTTCCTTTTTTTACCTCTTCAAAACTCCAACTTTTTTTTTTTTTTTACCTCTTCAAAACTCCACAATTTTTTTTTTTTTTTTTTTACCTCTTCAAAACTCAATTTTTTTTTTTTTACCTCTTCAAAACTCCAACATTGATTTTTTGTTCCTTTTTTTACCTCTTCAAAACTCAATTTTTTTTTTTTTTTTACCTCTTCAAAACTCCAATTTTTTTTTTTTTTTTTTTTTACCTATTCAAAACTTCTCAATTTTTTTTTTTTTTTTTACCTCTTCAAAACTCCAACATTGATTTTTTGTTGCTTTTTTTACCTCTTCAAAACTCCAAAATTATTTTTTTTTTTTACCTCTTCAAAACTCAATTTTTTTTTTTTACCTCTTCAAAACTCCACAATTTTTTTTTTTTTTTTAGCTCTTCAAAACTCAATTTTTTTTTTTGTTTTTACCTCTTCAAAACTCCAATTTTTTTTTTTTTTACCTCTTCAAAACTCCTAAATTTTTTTTTTTTTTTTACCTCTTCAAAACTCCACATTTTTTTTTTTTTTTTTTTTACCTCTTCAAAACTCCAACATTGATTTTTTGTTCCTTTTTTTACCTCTTCAAAACTCCAACTTTTTTTTTTTTTTTTACCTCTTCAAAACTCCTAACTTTTTTTTTTTTTTTTACCTCTTCAAAACTCCACAATTTTTTTTTTTTTTTTTTACCTCTTCAAAACTCCAACATTGATTTTTTTGTTCCTTTTTTTACCTCTTCAAAACTCCAACTTTTTTTTTTTTTTTTACCTCTTCAAAACTCAATTTTTTTTATTTTTTTTTACCTCTTCAAAACTCCTAAATTTTTTTTTTTTTTTTTTTACCTCTTCAAAACTCCACAATTTTTTTTTTTTTTACCTCTTCAAAACTCCTAAATTTTTTTTTTTTTTTACCTCTTCAAAACTCCACAATTTTTTTTTTTTTTTTACCTCTTCAAAACTCCACAATTTTTTTTTTTTTTTTACCTATTCAAAACTCCTACATTTTTTTTTTTTTTTTTTTACCTCTTCAAAACTCCAACATTGATTTTTTGTTCCTTTTTTTACCTCTTCAAAACTCCAACTTTTTTTTTTTTACCTCTTCAAAACTCTTTTTTTTTTTTTTTTTTTACCTCTTCAAAACTCCAACTTTTTTTTTTTTTTTTACCTCTTCAAAACTCCAACATTGATTTTTTGTTCCTTTTTTTACCTCTTCAAAACTCAATTTTTTTTTTTTTTTTTTACCTCTTCAAAACTCCACACATTTTTTTATTTATTTTTTTTACCTCTTCAAAACTCCAACTTTTTTTTTTTTTTTTTTTACCTCTTCAAAACTCAATTATTTTTTTTTACCTATTCAAAACTCCTAATTTTTTTTTTAATTTTTTTTTTACCTCTTCAAAACTCAATTTTTTTTTTTTTTTTTTTACCTCTTCAAAACTCCTAAATTTTTTTTATTTTTTTTTCCTCTTCAAAACTCCAACTTTTTTTTTTTTTTACCTCTTCAAAACTCCAACTTTTTTTTTTTTTTACCTCTTCAAAACTCCAACATTGATTTTTTGTTGCTTTTTTTACCTCTTCAAAACTCCAAAATTTTTTTTTTTTTTTACCTCTTCAAAACTCAATTTTTTTTTTTTACCTCTTCAAAACTCCACAATTTTTATTTTTTTTTAGCTCTTCAAAACTCAATTTTTTTTTTTTTTTTTACCTCTTCAAAACTCCAATTTTTTTTTTTTTTACCTCTTCAAAACTCCTAAATTGATTTTTTGTTCCTTTTTTTACCTCTTCAAAACTCCAACTTTTTTTTTTTTTTTTACCTCTTCAAAACTCCACAATTTTTTATTTTTTTTTAATTTACCTCTTCAAAACTCCACAATTTTATTCTTTTTCTTTTTACCTATTCAAAACTCCAACATTGATTTTTTGTTCCTTTTTTTACCTCTTCAAAACTCCTAAATTTTTTTTATTTTTTTTTCCTCTTCAAAACTCCAACTTTTTTTTTTTTTTACCTCTTCAAAACTCCAACTTTTTTTTTTTTTTTACCTCTTCAAAACTCCAACATTGATTTTTTGTTCCTTTTTTTACCTCTTCAAAACTCCCAAATTTTTTTTATTTTTTTTTCCTCTTCAAAACTCCTAAATTTTTTTTTTTTTTTTTTACCTCTTCAAAACTCCACAATTTTTTTTTTTTTTTTTACCTATTCAAAACTCCTAAATTTATTTATTTATTTTTTACCTCTTCAAAACTCCAACATTGATTTTTTGTTCCTTTTTTTAGCTCTTCAAAACTCAATTTTTTTTTATTTTTTTTTACCTCTTCAAAACTCATTTTTTTTTTTTTACCTCTTCAAAACTCCAACATTGATTTTTTGTTCCTTTTTTTACCTCTTCAAAACTCAATTTTTTTTTTTTTTTTACCTCTTCAAAACTCCTAAATTTTTTTTTTTTTTTTTACCTCTTCAAAACTCCAACATTGATTTTTTGTTGCTTTTTTTACCTCTTCAAAACTCCAAAATTTTTTTTTTTTTTTACCTCTTCAAAACTCAAATTTTTTTTTTACCTCTTCAAAACTCCACAATTTTTTTTTTTTTTTAGCTCTTCAAAACTCAATTTTTTTTTTTTTTTTTTACCTCTTCAAAACTCCAACATTGATTTTTTGTTCCTTTTTATACCTCTTCAAAACTCAATTTTTTTTTTTTTTTTACCTCTTCAAAACTCCAATTTTTTTTTTTTGTTTTTACCTATTCAAAACTCCTAAATTTTTTTTTTTTTTTTTACCTCTTCAAAACTCCAACATTGATTTTTTGTTGCTTTTTTTACCTCTTCAAAACTCCAACATTTTTTTTTTTTTTTACCTCTTCAAAACTCCACAATTTTTTTTTTTTTTTAGCTCTTCAAAACTCAATTTTTTTTTTTTTTTTTAGCTCTTCAAAACTCCAACATTGATTTTTTGTTCCTTTTTTTACCTCTTCAAAACTCCAACATTTTTTTTTTTTTTTACCTCTTCAAAACTCCACAATTTTTTTTTTTTTTTAGCTCTTCAAAACTCAATTTTTTTTTTTTTTTTAGCTCTTCAAAACTCAATTTTTTTTTTTTTTTTACCTCTTCAAAACTCCACATTTTTTTTTTTTTTTTTTACCTCTTCAAAACTCCAACATTGATTTTTTGTTCCTTTTTTTACCTCTTCAAAACTCCAACTTTTTTTTTTTTTTTTACCTCTTCAAAACTCCTAACTTTTTTTTTTTTTTTTACCTCTTCAAAACCCCACAATTTTTTTTTTTTTTTTTACCTCTTCAAAACTCCAACATTGATTTTTTGTTCCTTTTTTTACCTCTTCAAAACTCCAACTTTTTTTTTTTTTTTACCTCTTCAAAACTCAATTTTTTTTATTTTTTTTTACCTCTTCAAAACTCCTAAATTTTTTTTTTTTTTTTTTTACCTCTTCAAAACTCCACAATTTTTTTTTTTTTTTTACCTCTTCAAAACTCCTAAATTTTTATTTTTTTTACCTCTTCAAAACTCCACAATTTTTTTTTTTTTTTTTTACCTCTTCAAAACTCCACAATTTTTTTTTTTTTTACCTATTCAAAACTCCTAAATTTTTTTTTTTTTTTTTTTACCTCTTCAAAACTCCAACATTGATTTTTTGTTCCTTTTTTTACCTCTTCAAAACTCCAACTTTTTTTTTTTTTACCTCTTCAAAACTCTTTTTTCTTTTTTTTTTTTACCTCTTCAAAACTCCAACTTTTTTTTTTTTTTTTACCTCTTCAAAACTCCAACATTGATTTTTTGTTCTTTTTTTTACCTCTTCAAAACTCCAACTTTTTTTTTTTTTTACCTCTTCAAAACTCAATTTTTTTTTTTACCTATTCAAAACTCCTAATTTTATTTTTTATTTTTTTTTTACCTCTTCAAAACTCAATTTTTTTTTTTTTTTTTTTTACCTCTTCAAAACTCAATTTTTTTTTTTTTACCTATTCAAAACTCCTAAATTTTTTTTTTTTTTTTTTTACCTCTTCAAAACTCCAACATTGATTTTTTGTTCCTTTTTTTACCTCTTCAAAACTCAATTTTTTTTTTTTACCTATTCAAAACTCCTAATTTTTTTTTTAATTTTTTTTTTACCTCTTCAAAACTCAATTTTTTTTTTTTTTTTTTTTTTACCTCTTCAAAACTCTTTTTTTTTTTTTTTACCTATTCAAAACTCCTAAATTTTTTTTTTTTTTTTTACCTCTTCAAAACTCCAACATTGATTTTTTGTTCCTTTTTTTACCTCTTCAAAACTCAATTTTTTTTTTTTTTTTTTACCTCTTCAAAACTCCACACATTTTTTTATTTATTTTTTTTACCTCTTCAAAACTCCAACTTTTTTTTTTTTTTTTTTTACCTCTTCAAAACTCAATTATTTTTTTTTACCTATTCAAAACTCCTAATTTTTTTTTTAATTTTTTTTTTACCTCTTCAAAACTCAATTTTTTTTTTACCTCTTCAAAACTCGTAAATTTTTTTTATTTTTTTTTCCTCTTCAAAACTCCTAAATTTTTTTTTATTTTTTTTACCTCTTCAAAACTCCACAATTTTTTATTTTTTTTTTACCTATTCAAAACTCCTAAATTTATTTATTTATTTTTTACCTCTTCAAAACTCCAACATTGATTTTTTGTTCCTTTTTTTAGCTCTTCAAAACTCAATTTTTTTTTTTTTTTTTTTACCTCTTCAAAACTCCAACATTGATTTTTTTTTCCTTTTTTTACCTCTTCAAAACTCAATTTTTTTTTTTTTTTTACCTCTTCAAAACTCCAATTTTTTTTTTTTTACCTTTTCAAAACTCCTAAATTTTTTTTTTTTTTTTTACCTCTTCAAAACTCAAACATTGATTTTTTGTTGCTTTTTTTACCTCTTCAAAACTCCAAAATTTTTTTTTTTTTTTACCTCTTCAAAACTCAATTTTTTTTTTTTACCTCTTCAAAACTCCACAATTTTTTTTTTTTTTTTAGCTCTTCAAAACTCAATTTTTTTTTTTTGTTTTTACCTCTTCATAACTCCAATTTTTTTTTTTTTTTTACCTCTTCAAAACTCCTAAATTTTTTTTTTTTTTTACCTCTTCAAAACTCCAACATTGATTTTTTGTTCCTTTTTTTACCTCTTCAAAACTCCTAAATTTTTTTTTTTTTTTTACCTCTTCAAAACTCCACATTTTTTTTTTTTTTTTTTTTACCTCTTCAAAACTCCAACATTGATTTTTTGTTCCTTTTTTTACCTCTTCAAAACTCCAACTTTTTTTTTTTTTTTTACCTCTTCAAAACTCCTAACTTTTTTTTTTTTTTTTACCTCTTCAAAACTCCACAATTTTTTTTTTTTTTTTTTTACCTCTTCAAAACTCCAACATTGATTTTTTGTTCCTTTTTTTACCTCTTCAAAACTCCAACTTTTTTTTTTTTTTTTACCTCTTCAAAACTCTATTTTTTTTATTTTTTTTTACCTCTTCAAAACTCCTAAATTTTTTTTTTTTTTTTTTACCTCTTCAAAACTCAATTTTTTTTTTTTACCTCTTCAAAACTCCACAATTTTTTTTTTTTTTTTAGCTCTTCAAAACTCAATTTTTTTTTTTTTTTTTACCTCTTCAAAACTCCAATTTTTTTTTTTTTTTACCTCTTCAAAACTCCTAAATTGATTTTTTGTTCCTTTTTTTACCTCTTCAAAACTCCACAATTTTTTTTTTTTTTTTTTACCTCTTCAAAACTCCTAAATTTTTTTTATTTTTTTTTCCTCTTCAAAACTCCAACTTTTTTTTTTTTTTACCACTTCAAAACTCCAACTTTTTTTTTTTTTTACCTCTTCAAAACTCCAACATTGATTTTTTGTTCCTTTTTTTACCTCTTCAAAACTCCCAAATTTTTTTTATTTTTTTTTCCTCTTCAAAACTCCACAATTTTTTTTTTTTTTTTTTACCTATTCAAAACTCCTAAATTTATTTATTTATTTTTTACCTCTTCAAAACTCCAACATTGATTTTTTGTTCCTTTTTTTAGCTCTTCAAAACTCAATTTTTTTTAATTTTTTTTTTACCTCTTCAAAACTCAATTTTTTTTTTTTACCTCTTCAAAACTCCAACATTGATTTTTTGTTCCTTTTTTTACCTCTTCAAAACTCAATTTTTTTTTTTTTTTTACCTCTTCAAAACTCAATTTTTTTTTTTTACCTCTTCAAAACTCCACAATTTTTTATTTTTTTTTAGCTCTTCAAAACTCAATTTTTTTTTTTTTTTTACCTCTTCAAAACTCCAATTTTTTTTTTTTTTACCTCTTCAAAACTCCTAAATTTTTTTTTTTTTTTTACCTCTTCAAAACTCCACATTTTTTTTTTTTTTTTTTTACCTCTTCAAAACTCCAACATTGATTTTTTGTTCCTTTTTTTACCTCTTCAAAACTCCAACATTGATTTTCTGTTCCTTTTTTTACCTCTTCAAAACTCCTAACTTTTTTTTTTTTTTTTACCTCTTCAAAACTCCACAATTTTTTTTTTTTTTTTTTACCTCTTCAAAACTCTATTTTTTTTATTTTTTTTTACCTCTTCAAAACTCCTAAATTTTTTTTTATTTTTTTTTACCTCTTCAAAACTCCACAATTTTTTTTTTTTTTTTACCTCTTCAAAACTCCACAATTTTTTTTTTTTTTACCTCTTCAAAACTCCACAATTTTTTTTTTTTTTTTTACCTCTTCAAAACTCCACAATTTTTTATTTTTTTTTTACCTATTCAAAACTCCTAAATTTTTTTTTTTTTTTTTTTACCTCTTCAATACTCCAACATTGATTTTTTGTTCCTTTTTTTACCTCTTCAAAACTCCAACTTTTTTTTTTTTTTACCTCTTCAAAACTCTTTTTTTTTTTTTTTTTTTACCTCTTCAAAACTCCAACTTTTTTTAATTTTTTTTTACCTCTTCAAAACTCCACAATTATTATTTTTTTTTTTACCTATTCAAAACTCCTAAATTTTTTTTTTTTTTTTTTTACCTCTTCAAAACTCCAACATTGATTTTTTGTTCCTTTTTTTACCTCTTCAAAACTCCAACTTTTTTTTTTTTTTTACCTCTTCAAAACTCCACAATTTTTTTTTTTTTTTTTTTACCTCTTCAAAACTCAATTTTTTTTTTTTTACCTCTTCAAAACTCCAACATTGATTTTTTGTTCCTTTTTTTACCTCTTCAAAACTCAATTTTTTTTTTTTTTTTTACCTCTTCAAAACTCCAATTTTTTTATTTTTTTTTTTTTTACCTATTCAAAACTCCTAAATTTTTTTTTTTTTTTTTACCTCTTCAAAACTCCAACATTGATTTTTTGTTGCTTTTTTTACCTCTTCAAAACTCCAAAATTTTTTTTTTTTTTTACCTCTTCAAAACTCAATTTTTTTTTTTTACCTCTTCAAAACTCCACAATTTTTTTTTTTTTTAGCTCTTCAAAACTCAATTTTTTTTTTTTGTTTTTACCTCTTCAAAACTCCAATTTTTTTTTTTTTTTACCTCTTCAAAACTCCTAAATTTTTTTTTTTTTTTACCTCTTCAAAACTCCACATTTTTTTTTTTTTTTTTTTACCTCTTCAAAACTCCAACATTGATTTTTTGTTCCTTTTTTTACCTCTTCAAAACTCCAACTTTTTTTTTTTTACCTCTTCAAAACTCTTTTTTTTTTTTTTTTTTACCTCTTCAAAACTCCAACTTTTTTTTTTTTTTTACCTCTTCAAAACTCCAACATTGATTTTTTGTTCCTTTTTTTACCTCTTCAAAACTCCAACTTTTTTTTTTTTACCTCTTCAAAACTCAATTTTTTTTTTTACCTATTCAAAACTCCTAATTTTTTTTTTTTTTTTTTTTACCTCTTCAAAACTCAATTTTTTTTTTTTTTTTTTTTTACCTCTTCAAAACTCCATTTTTTTTGTTTTACCTATTCAAAACTCCTAAATTTTTTTTTTTTTTTTTTACCTCTTCAAAACTCCAACATTGATTTTTTGTTCCTTTTTTTACCTCTTCAAAACTCAATTTTTTTTTTTACCTATTCAAAACTCCTAATTTTTTTTTAAATTTTTTTTTTACCTCTTCAAAACTCAATTTTTTTTTTTATTTTTTTTTTACCTCTTCAAAACTCATTTTTTTTTTTTTTACCTATTCAAAACTCCTAAATTTTTTTATTTTTTTTTTAGCTCTTCAAAACTCCAACATTGATTTTTTGTTCCTTTTTTTACCTCTTCAAAACTCAATTTTTTTTTTTTTTTTTTACCTCTTCAAAACTCCACACATTTTTTTATTTATTTTTTTTACCTCTTCAAAACTCCAACTTTTTTTTTTTTTTTTTTTACCTCTTCAAAACTCAATTATTTTTTTTTACCTATTCAAAACTCCTAATTTTTTTTTTAATTTTTTTTTTACCTCTTCAAAACTCAATTTTTTTTTTTTTTTTTTTTTACCTCTTCAAAACTCCTAAATTTTTTTTATTTTTTTTTCCTCTTCAAAACTCCAACTTTTTTTTTTTTTTACCTCTTCAAAACTCCAACTTTTTTTTTTTTTTACCTCTTCAAAACTCCAACATTGATTTTTTGTTCCTTTTTTTACCTCTTCAAAACTCCTAAATTTTTTTTATTTTTTTTTCCTCTTCAAAACTCCTAAATTTTTTTTTATTTTTTTTACCTCTTCAAAACTCCACAATTTTTTTTTTTTTTTTTACCTATTCAAAACTCCTAAATTTATTTATTTATTTTTTACCTCTTCAAAACTCCAAC